>NC_038045.1:22606386-22802107 GCF_002211085.1 Panicum hallii | reverse complement strand
TGGAGCATCGGCAACGGCTGACCATTACCCTAGTTGTTCTGCTCCTGCGGGTCAGAACCGGAACCGGTGCGCCTGGTGTTCACCATCTGATTGCAACAAACGAAATTTATAAGAGATAGATAGGGTATAACTTCGGGAAGGAAAACTCTGACAGGATAAATAGGGAGAAAGGAATGTACGGTTTTACCCCCCGTTCTATCTCAATTTTATTACTCGATTCAAGTTTGCGTTAAGATCGATTTGCATCAAGAGATTTACTTCTAATCTATGCAATCAACAAAAAAATCCAAATCAAACATTTGCACAATAACAAACAGTCAATATTCACAACTTAGTCGAGTTTATCACACTACTCGACTAACATACTCGTTCTAGCGCACTTTTATCAGGATAGCCTAAACTTATAGGGTTAAACGAACTCAGGCCAACATCTACAGAAAACTCAAGCATTTTCTAAGAAAGGACCGGAGAGAGATAGCATATAAGAACGAATGTTTGGGTTTTGCGGAAGCAGAGCAAGCGAAAAGAAATCCCTAAACTCGACCCATTTCTATCTAGGCTTCGTCCTACAGTCAACACGGCTCTGATACCAATCTGTCACACCCGATTTATAAGAACATAAATCGAGCAATCATATATGCGCCAGGATCAAGTCACGCATATATACAATAGATTATCAAGATATCACAACACATGTCACGAATAAAAGCGTATAAATTATAAAATGAATATCTTTATTACAACTGAATCAAGAATCAGTTCAAGGAATGCGGAAGGGTAAAATAAATACATGAAGAGTGGGACGCCACAGGGACGTCGACTGGGAGACAAACGTCTAGAAGTCGTTGAAGCCGCGGACGTAGTCCTCCACGTTGCCGGCTGAGCAGCAGTCGAAGATATCCAAAATAGAACAGGAAAGTAGAGAGGCAAGTGTGAGTACAAACTAGTACTCAACAAGTATAACACAAACTATGAGGCTCTAAGGTTAGCTGACTCGACTGCAGTAGCTTTTAGTCTTGACAAATTTTATTAAAAACTATCTACTACAGTGGATGAGTTACCATAACCCAAGTTGTATAAGAGATTAATCAGTATTAATTAAGAAACTACTGAGAACCATCCAACCAAAATCACCCGGGGAATCTCCCTAATCAAAGGTTGATAACCCCACTAATCAAAAGGAGGATGTGGGCCGCTCATGACTGTGAGCACAGCTGATATATTACTTTTTCACTCTCGAGAGGTTGCACAACTTTACCCACGAGTCGTGAGCTACGCTAGTTGTTCATCACACTTCCTTAGGTGAGATGGCTAGCAAGCACACTACGAGACCGTTACAAAGGATCACGTTGGTAAGGCGTAACAGCTAAGGATTCTGGATCAGCAACGATGGGGCCCACCTCTGGGGGTACAAGACACACAGCACAGACCAAGCCGGAGGAGCAGGGGACCATTGAAGCTTACCACCCCTCTTGCCCACGCAGGTGAGTTACTCCCGAACCAACACGACCTAATTAGTAAGTCAAGACCGTCCCATTCCAGTCTTGTTGGTTGCGCGGTTGTCCCAGGTTGTCGCTCTATGAACCGGTCCTTATGGAGAGTAGCCAACCAAGCACTAAGCACCGTGCTGGCCCCCTAAACCATGTTTCTACAAAAACATATTTTTAAGGACGCACAAACCACTCAAGCACACAGCACAGAGGGTCGGCTCCAGAATTAAGTTGCATAAGATCATTAACAAATTAATTAAAAGGACCAGGTGTGTTATAGTGCAGCAACCTAGCACAACTACCCAAAATGCAACCCAAAGGATATATAAAGGATATAAAGTGGCTAGGAAAATCCTTATAGGCATGCAGTATTAAAATGCAGTATGAAATTGTATTAAAAAGTGATAGGAGGTTCATGTTATACTTGCCTTCCTCAAAGTTCACCTGCTGCTGCTCGAAAGCTTCAGAAGATTGTGGCTGCTCCTGGTACTGCTCTGGTGGCTCGACGTCTACTCACGATCGTAACAGCAATACATGGGCCACACATGCACACAACATGCAAACAATGGCAAAATATAAGAAACAGTACACCAATACAATAGAACAGCACACAAAACTGGCCTAGAACTATTCTACACGTTACAACGATCGCGTGGATATAAAGAACACCTAAAACGGAGCTAAAACGCGAAAACTACGCTTAAAACAAGATCCAGGGACCTGTTTGCGAGAAAACATAACTTCCAGGGGGTTCTGCGCAACAACTGAGGGTCTAAACGTAATTAATGCATAGACTCAGGGGCTAACTTGCTAAAAACCCTAGGCTGGACAGCGGGTACTAAATCCAGGAAGCTCAAGGGCTTAAGCGAATAAAACAGGACTGGACTGCAATTACTTTTAAACTAGGGGTGGACGGCGGGTTGATTTCCCAAAAAGGCAGGGACTCTTTAGCAAAACAAGCGAGCCGAACCGGTATCTCTCAATCTGGACCCTCGGATCAAAAACTAACGGCCCAGATCTAATCCTTATCGCGAAGCGGTACGCGCATCTCTCACCCGTTGGATCCAGATCCGACGCTCACGACCTATACTTAAACGGATCTAATCCCGATCGCCCGTTCTACATCTGACGGCCCTGCCTCTCCCTCAACCCAAACCGGTATCTTCTGATTGGGACGGTTGGATCTAGATCCTACAGTCCTGAACTACTCTCAGCGCAATCTAATATTGGCCCGTTCACCACAGATCGGACGGCTCAGGGAAAAGGGGGCCCGGGGGCGGCGATTGCTCGCCGGCGACCACTCCCGCGGCGGTGCTTCACCGGAGGTGACCGATCTCGGCCATCTGGCCGCCATTTTGAACGACATCAAGTCCTGGACGTAGAGCAAGATGCGCTGAACACGCCTAGACGCTCAGGAAAGCAATTTAGGGCTCGGGTTGGGGCTTCCCACGACGGAGGCGGCACGGGATCACGGCGGCAAGGGGGACGGCATGCGCAGAGGGAAATAGGGAGGGAAGAGGGGCTCGGCGCGTTCCTTACCTCCCCTGGAAGCTAAGACGGTGGCTAGCGGTCGGGGATTGGTGGCGCCGGGGAGAATTGCGACGTCGCGGAGCTCGGTCGACGGCAGCGCCCTCGGTCGAGCGGTGCACGGCGGTGCAAGGGCACGGAGGAAGCTGGGGAGGGCAGTGGCGGCTGAAGGGAAACGCGAGAGAGCGGCCGGGCTAAGAAAAGGGGGTGCGACGGCCTCGGCGTGCGGGTCGTTCGCGCAACGGCCCCCGCATCGCCCGCGAACTCGTGCGGGTTGACCTAATCCAAACGCGGCGGCTTCTAGAAGAAAAGGAGGCTCGGTACTGGCCAGTGGGGCCTCGCGGGTGCAGGGAAGGGAGCCCGGGGCGCGGCGGAGTGGGACCACGGCCAGTGGCGAGCGGCCGGCCGGCGGAGGGAGAAACAGAGGAGGGGTCGGGCACTGGAAGAAGGAGCAGAGAGGAAAAGAGGCGCTGACGCGCGGGTCCCAGCTGCCAGAGAGAAAAGGAGAGGGAGGTGGCGCTCGGGCTGAGGGAAAAGGTGGGCCGGGGCTCGGCCCACGCGGAAGAAAGGAAGGAGGGAGGGGGTGCTGGGCCTCGGGGGAAACTTGGGCCAGGGGGAAAGAGAGAGCCCGTGAGGGAGAGAGGGAGCGGGTTTTGGGCTGGGCTAGGCTTCTTTTCTTCCTCTCTTTTCCTTTTTCTTTTCCTTCTTCTTTCCTATACTTCAACTAATTCAAACAAATCTAATTCCAATTCAAAATAAGTTTGAATTCAAGCCCTATAAATTCAACACAGGGAAAATAATGCTCCAGCATGAATGCACAAACATGTTGACCTTATAATTAATTTTATTTTCTTGTGTTATAAATTGCCTTAAATGCCACAAAAATTAAAGAAAAGCCTGGAAATTTCATTTGAGCCAAAATAAATTCTTTAAAATTTAAGGTAATTACCTTAGGCCATGGCCAGGCCATGGGCGCCGGCGGCGGCGCCGATTCCGGCGGTTCCAGGGCACGGCGGCGGCCGGGGGTAGGGGCAAAACGGAGAGGGCGGCAAGGGGAACCGATTCCCCACTCACCACGAGCTGGGGTTGTCACACCCGATTTATAAGAACATAAATCGAGCAATCATATATGCGCCAGGATCAAGTCACGCATATATACAACAGATTATCAAGATATCACAACACATGCCACGAATAAAAGCGTATAAATTAATAAATGAATATCTTTATTACAACTGAATCAAGAATCAGCTCAAGGATGCGGAAGCGTAAAATGAATACATGAAGAGCTGGGCGCCACAGGGACGTCGACTGGGAGACAAACGCCTAGAAGTCGTCGAAGCCGCTGACGTAATCCTCCCACGTTGCCGGGCACTGAGCAGCAGTCGAAGATATCCGAAGTAGAACAGAAGAGTAGAGAGGCAAGTGTGAGTACAAACTAGTACTCAACAAGTATAACACGAGCATGAGGCTCTAAGGTTAGCTGACTCAACTGCATTAGCTTTTAATCTTGGCAAACTTTTATTAAAGCTAATTACTACAAGTGGATGAATTACCATAACCCAAATTGCATAAGAATTAATCAATATTAATTAAGAACTACTGAGAACCATCCAAACCAAAACCACCCGGGGAATCGCCCTCGTCAAAGGTTGATAACCCCACTAATCAGACGGAGGATCTGGGCCGCTCATGACTGTGAGCACAGCTGATATATCAGTTTTACACTCTCGAGAGGTTGCACAACTTTACCCACAAGTCGTGAGCTACGCTAGTTGTTCATCACACTTCCTTAGGTGAGATGGCTAGCAAGCACACTACGAGACCGTTACAAAGGATCATATTGGTAAGGTGTAACCGCTAAGGATTCTGGATCAGCGACAATGGGGCCCACCTCCGGGGGTACAAGACACACAGCACAGACCAAGCCGGAGGAGCAGGGACCATTGAAGCTTACCACCCCTCTTGCCCACGCAGGTAAGTTACTCCCAAACCAACACAACCTAATTAGTAAGTCAAGACCGTCCCATACCAGTCTTGTGGTTGCGCGGTTGTCCCAGGTTGTCGCTCTATGAACCGGTCCTTATGGAGAGTGGCCAACCAAGCACTAAGCACCGTGCTGGCCCCCTAAACCATGTTTCTAACAAAAACATCTTTTAAGGATGCACAAACCACTCAAGCACACAGCACAGAGGGTCGGCTCCAGAATTAAGTTGCATAAGACCATTAATCAAATTAATTAAAAAGGACCAAGATTTGTTATAGCGCAGCAACCTAGCACAACTAACCAAAAATGCAACCCATAGGATATATATAAGGATATAAAGGTGGCTAGGAAATCCTTATAGGCATACAGAATTAAATGCAGTATGAAATTGTACTTAAAAGTGATAGGAGGTTCATGTTATACTTGCCTTCCTCGTACTCTCCCGGCTGCTGCTCGAACTGCTCGGAAGACGGCTGCTCCGGGTACTGATCCAAAGGCTCCGCGTCTACTCACGATCGTAACAGCAAGACATGGGCCACACATGCACACACATGCAAACAATAGCAAAATATAAGAAAAACAGTACACCAATACAATAAAACAACACGTGAAACTGGCCTAGATCTATTCTACGCGTTACAACGATCGCGTGGATATAAAGAACACCTAAAACGGAGCTAAAACGCGAAAACTACGCTTAAAACAGGATCCAGGGACCTATTTGTAAGAGAAACAGGACTTCCAGGGGCTTCTGCACAAAAAACCGAGGACTAAAACCTAATTAAACCCTAGATACAGGGGCTAGCACGAGAAAACCCAAGATATGGACTGCGGGTACTAAATCTGGAAAGCTCAGGGGTCTAAACGAGAAGAAAAGGACCTGATCGTAAATACTTTTGAACTGTGGGTGGACGGCGGGTTGATTCCAGGGAAACCCGGGGGTTCTTTAGCAAAAGAAGCGGCTGAAACGTTATCTTCTATTCTGGATCGCTGGATTAAGATCGGACGGCTCAGATTAGATCCGTCCCGCGAAAGGGTATCTGCGGATCTGGACGCTCGGATCAAGATCGGACGGTCGAAGGGAGATCTAGGGCTAGCATTCATACGGTCCACAGGATCTAAATCGGGCGGCTGAGATTAGATCCACAAGTGAAGGGGTACGCGTGGATCCCATCCGTTGGATCCAGATCCGGTGGTCCTGAACTACTTCCAGCGCGATCTAATCTCGCCCGTTCACCACCGATCGGACGGCTGGAGAGGAAAGGGGATGGGATCAGGGCCGGTGGCGGCGATTGCTCGCCGGCGTTGCGTTCCCGTGACGGGGGCTCGCCGGACTTGGTCAAATCCGGTCGTCCGGGGGTCGAATCGACTCAGGCTCGGGTCTAGGATGGACCACACGACACGCGTAACCCTCATGGGGCATCGGCTGGGCTTGGCGGCTCTCTGGACGGCTGGAGCGGTGGCGGCGGCGGGTCGGTGCGGCAGAGGCAACCGGCGATGCGCGTTCCGAGCTTGAGACGGTCTACGATCTACCAAAATCAGCGCAAGAGAAGGGGGAGGTGCCGTAGTGCTCACCGAGAGCTCAAATCGGGCTGGAATGCGACGGCGCGGAGGCTTCGACGGAGACTGGCGGGGGAGGAAGCCGGCGCTCGTGGAGGGTGAGCCTCGGCTGCGCTGCGGGGCTCCCGGCTGCTCGACCAGCAGCGCACGCAGACGGGGAAGGTGGTGCCGGGGCTAACAGACCCGAAGAGGTGGCGGCGAAGGCGAATTGCGGCGGCGGCGCAGAGCGGCTACGACGGCGGCGGTCCAAATCCGAGCGGCTACGAGCGGCGCCGGAGCTCGGTTGCGCTGGGGAAGGTTGCTACGGCCTAGGGCGACCCGAGAGCGCAGCTAGAGATAAGAGGGAGAGGGCCGGCAACCTCGGCGTGCGTACCCCGATCCAACGGGTGCCGTGGATTCCGCGGGTGGTTGCCACTCGGGCCTCACCCGAGCTCGGGTGGCTTCCAGAGAGTTCTAGGCAGGGGGGTGGAGCGGGGGAGTGGGCCCAGAGGGGAAGGGAGCGGAGCGGGGCCACACCCAGAGACGGCGGCAGAGTCGGCGGGGAGAAACAGGGGAGGCCGCGAGGGGGAAGAAGAAGCGCCTGACAGGCCGGGACCAGCGGTCAGTGAGAGAGAGAGGAGGTGGGAGGGGGAGCCAGCGCGCGGCTCGGGCCGGGAGAAAAGGAGATGGGCCTGCTTGGCCCACGCGGGGAAAGAGAAGGAAGGAGGGAAAAGAGGAGAGAGCTCGGGCTTGGCCCATGCGGGAAGGAAGGGAAGGCCCGGGATGGAAAGGGGAGAGAGGGGGAAAGGGATGGGCCGGGAGAAGAGCTGGCCCAAGGGCTTTTGTTGCTTTCCTTCTTTTCCCTTTCCTTTTCTATACCCAAACATTCAAACAACTATTTGAATTCAAATGCAAATTGAATTCAAACCTATAAACTCAACACCAATAAAATAATGCTGCGGCATGAATGCACAAACAATTTAATCCTATGATAAATTTTATTTTCTTGCGTTATAAAATTACTTTAAATACGAGATAAATTAGAGAAAACCCTGGAAAATTTATTCGAGCCCAAATAATTTAATTAAAAATTGAGGAAATTACCTTAGGGTGTTACAAACCTACCCCCTTACAGGAATCTCGTCCCGAGATTCGGATAGGCTAGCTAGCAAAGAGATCGGGATATGTCTTCCTTAGCTCGTCCTCTCGCTCCCAAGTAGCCTCATCCTCCGTATGATGACTCCACTGAACACGGCACATCTTGATCTTCTTGTTTCTAGTAACTCTCTCAGATGTCTCCAGAATCCTCACCGGATGCTCAACATAGGTCAGATCCTCCTGCACATCCAACCCTTCTATCGGTGCTTGTTCTTCTGGCACTCTCAAGCACTTCTTCAGCTGAGACACGTGGAACACATCGTGCACTCCCGAGAGATTGAGTGGCAACTCCAAACGATATGCCACCTCACCTTTCCGCTCCAACACCTTGAACGGACCAATGTACCGAGGAGCTAGCTTCCCTCGTACATTAAATCTGCGGATTCCTCTCATCGGTGAGACCTTCAGATATACATGATCACCCACTGCGAAAGTCAAATCTCGGCGACGAACATCCGCATAGCTCTTCTGACGAGTCTGAGCGATCCTCAGATTCTCTCGCACCTGCTGTACCAACTGTTCTGCCTCTTCAACAATATCTGGGCCAAATACCTGCTTCTCACCAATCTGATCCCAATACAACGGAGTCCTGCATTTCCGACCATACAGGGCCTCAAACGGGGATTTCTTCAGACTGGCCTGATAGCTGTTGTTATAAGAAAACTCTGCATACGGCAGGCATTTATCCCAGCTGGTACCATACTGAATAGCGCAGGCTCGAAGCATATCCTCCAACACTTGGTTGGTTCTCTCTGTCTGTCCATCTGTCTGAGGATGATAAGCAGTACTGAAGCGTAGCTTCGTATCCAACGAATCATGCAACTGCTCCCAGAACCGTGAAGTAAACTGAGATCCTCGATCAGATATAATCTTCTTAGGAACACCATGCAGACATACAATCCTGGAGATGTACAACTCTGCGAGTCTAGCGCCGGAGTAAGTAATGTTCACCGGAATAAAATGAGCAACCTTCGTCAACCGGTCCACTACTACCCATATGGAGTTGTACCCTTTCTGAGTGCGAGGCAAGCCAACAATGAAGTCCATAGTGATTTCCTCCCATTTCCACTCTGGAATCTTCAACGGCTGCAATAACCCTGCTGGCCTCTGATGCTCTGCCTTGACACGCTGACAAGTGTCACAGATAGCCACGTACTCCGCAACGGAACGCTTCATTCCAGACCACCAGAATCGTTCCTTCAGGTCGTAATACATCTTCGTGCTGCCTGGATGGATAGAATATGCTGTATCATGGGCCTCACTCAGAATCAACGTCCTGAGATCTTCTACATCCGGCACACATATACGACCCTTATACCACAAGGTACCCTGATCGTCCTCTCTGAAATGAGGAGCCTTGCCAATCTTGAGCAACTCACGAATCTCCTGCAGCTTCTGATCTTCCTTCTGATACTGCCTGATCTCAGCCTCTAGAGTGGGTTCTGCCTCGAACGACGTACCCGAGGTATGATGCAAGAAACCCAGACTCAACTGCTCAAACTCCTCGCATAACTCCTGAGGCATTTGAAAAGCCACGGCCATGTTAACATAGCTCTTCCTGCTCAGAGCGTCTGCTACAACATTGGCCTTGCCCGGATGATAGTGAATCTCCAGGTCATAATCCTTGACCAACTCTAGCCATCTTCTCTGCCGCATATTCAGCTCACTCTGGGTGAAAATATACTTGAGACTCTTGTGATCGGTGTAAATATCACACCTCTGCCCAAACAAGTAATGCCTCCATATCTTCAGAGCATGCACAACTGCGGCTAACTCCAGATCATGAGTGGGATAATTCAGCTCGTGCCGGCGCAACTGCCGCGAAGCATAAGCTATCACTCTGCCTTCCTGCATCAGGACGCAACCAAGACCATCCCTCGAAGCATCACAATACACTGTGAACCTCTTGCTCTGATCTGGCAGAGTAAGGACTGGCGCCGTAGTCAACCTCTTCTTCAGCTCCTCGAAAGCCTTCTGACGCTCATCAGTCCAAGAGAAATCCACACCCTTCTCCAGCAAGGAAGTCAAAGGCTTCGCAATTTTGGAGAAATTCTCAATGAATCTCCGATAATAACCTGCTAAGCCCAGAAAAGAGCGGACTTCCTTCACCGTCTGTGGTACAACCCAGTCAAGCACATCCTTCACCTTTCCGGGGTCCACAGCAATGCCTCCCTTGGAGATAACATGACCGAGGAATGGAACCTCGTCAATCCAGAACTCGCACTTGCTGAGCTTGGCATACAGCTTGTGCTCTCTGAGCCTCTGCAACACAAGCCTCAGATGTTTCTCATGCTCTGCTTCTGACTTGGAATATATTAGGATATCATCAATAAATATCACCACGAAGGTGTCCAGATAATCCATGAAAACCTTGTTCATCAGATGCATGAAGAAAGCCGGGGCATTAGTCAAGCCGAAGGACATGACCGTATACTCGTATAACCCATACTTGCAGGTGAATGCCGTCTTCTGAATATCCTCAGGACGAATCTTCAGCTGATGATAACCCGAACGCAAATCAATCTTCGAGAATACACAAGCACCCTGAAGCTGATCAAAGAGATCCTCAATACGGGGCAATGGATGCTTGTTCTTGATAGTGACTGCATTCAGATCCCGATAATCGACACACATCCTCTTCGCGCCATCCTTCTTCTCTACAAGCAATACAGGAAAAGCCCAAGGAGAGAAACTGCGACGGATATAACCCTTAGCTAGCAACTCGTCGACAGTCTTCTTAACCTCCTCATGCTCGACAGGAGCCATACGATAGGGCCTCTTAGCAATAGGAGCTGTGCCAGGCAAGAGATCAATAGAAAACTCAATGTCGCGATCAGGCGGCATACCTGGCAAATCATCCGGAAAGACATCCGGGAATTCAGACACCACGCGAATACCATCCGTGGGTCTAGCCTCCATCTGATGAAGAAATCCAGAAGGCTCTGTGGCACCAACCGTGACCTCCTGACCATCGGGTGCTGACAGAAGAACCGTCCTCTGAGCACAATCTATCCGGACTCCCCACTTAGCAAGAGTCTCCATCCCTAGGATCACATCAATGCCCTTGGAGTCAAGCACCATCAGATTTGCACTGAAATCTACCCCCCTTATAGCCACACTGACTCTGGGACAGAAGACATGAGACCTCAACTGCCCTCCCGGTGAAGATACTAACATGCACCTCTTCAATGTGCTAGTAGGAATGCCATGATGCTCAACAAAAGACTGGGTGATAAAAGAATGTGTAGCACCAGTATCAAAAAGCACTGTAGCAGGATGGGCATTAACCATGAACGTACCAATAACCACGTTAGGAGCCTCGGCTGCTGACTCGGCCGTCACGTGGTTCACCCTGCCCTGAGCTGGGGCCTTGGGCGGTGCTGCACGTCCTTGCTGTCCTGCCTGCGCCTTCCGGGGGCAGACGTTGGCGTAGTGCCCTGGCTCGCCGCAGTGGAAGCACACTCGCGGAAGTGCCGGAGCCTGCTGCCCAGGAGAAGGAGTAGGCGCTCCCTGCCTCTGAGCTGGTGGAGCCGGAGGCGCTGGAAGCCTCTGACCCTGTCCCGCCTGCTGCTGCTGCTGAGGACGAGGCGGAAACTGCTGCCGCTGCTGGTACTGCTGGGGAGGCCTCTGCTGCTGCTGCTGTGGAGGGTACTGGTAGCGGGGACGGGTGTTGCTGCCCGAAGAGGATGGAGCCATCTTCCTCTTCTTGTCCTCAATCTCCCGGCGCTTGCGCTCGGTGTTGAGGGCCGCATCAACCAGCTGGTTGAAGTTGTCGAAGCGGTGGTTCAGCAGCGCATACTGGATGTGATCATCCAGTCCCTCCTTGAAGTACTCCTGCTTATCGCTATCACGAGCGACGTCCGCAGGGGCGTAGCGGGCAAGCTGAAGGAAACGGTCACGATACTCCGTCACCGTCATGGATCCCTGAAATAACGAACACAGATAACAAGGATAGAAATCGCTCAATTGGTCAGGTTACGAAAGAAATCAAGGATGGATCAAGCTCAAAAGGAATGGTGGGGAATTCCGTTAAATTTTACCTGCTTAAGAGCACGGAACTCCTTCTGCTTCATCTTCATGATGCCCTCAGGAATGTGATGGTTCCTGAAACGCTCATGGAACTGGTCCCACGTGAGAGACTCACGATCCCGAGCTGGGTAGGACTCCCACCAGTCAAGAGCGGAGCCTCGCAGCTGCCCTGCGGCGTAAAGGACTCGCTCCCGGTCGTCGCACTGCGCAACAACCAACTGGCGCTCCACCGAACGAAGCCAGTCGTCCGCCTGGAGTGGGTCCGTGGCGTGAGAGAAGGTCGGAGGGTGACCTCTCAGAAAATCCGCACGCCTGTCACGGGGCTGAGGCGGCGGTGGAGGCGGTGGCTGAGCGTGGATCTGCTGCAGAGCCTGAACGGTGTTGTTCAGGGTAGCCATCATCTGCATCTGGAGCTGGAAGAACTGCTCCGGGGTCAGTGGTGGCGGCATCGGCAGCGGCTGACCAGTACCCTGGTTGTTCTGCTCCTGCTGGTCAGAACCGGAACCGGTGCGCCTGGTGTTCACCATCTGATTGCAACAACGAAATTTATGAGAATAAGATATCGTGCAGCTGCGGAAACGAAACTTCGAAAGGATATGCCAGAACGGAAGGAATATAGGTTTTACCCCCAACGTTCTAACTCAATTTTTATTATTTAGTTCAAGTTGGGTTAGGTCGATTTGCATGAACAAGTTTAACTACTAGCCTATGCAATCAACCAAAAATCCAAATCAAACATTTGCACAATAACAAACATTCAATATTCACAACTTAGTCGAGTTTTCCACACTACTCGACTAACACACTCGTTCTAGCGTATTTTTATCGGGACAACTTAAACTTATAACTTACAAGATTAGGCGACTCAGGCCAACGTCTAAGGAAAGATCAAGCTATAGACTCAAGGAATGGGAGCAGAAAAATGATGGTTGAGGATTTGCGGAGGCGAGCAAGAGAACAGAAGTCCTAAACTCGGCCAATTCTACCTAGGCTTCGTCCTACAGTCGACACGGCTCTGATACCAATCTGTCACACCCGATTTATAAGAACATAAATCGAGCAATCATATATGCGCCAGGATCAAGTCACGCATATATACAACAGATTATCAAGATATCACAACACATGCCACGAATAAAAGCGTATAAATTAATAAATGAATATCTTTATTACAACTGAATCAAGAATCAGCTCAAGGAATGCGGAAGCGTAAAATGAATACATGAAGAGCTGGGCGCCACAGGGACGTCGACTGGGAGACAAACGCCTAGAAGTCGTCGAAGCCGCTGACGTAATCCTCCACGTTGCCGGGCACTGAGCAGCAGTCGAAGATATCCGAAGTAGAACAGAAGAGTAGAGAGGCAAGTGTGAGTACAAACTAGTACTCAACAAGTATAACACGAGCATGAGGCTCTAAGGTTAGCTGACTCAACTGCATTAGCTTTTAATCTTGGCAAACTTTTATTAAAGCTAATTACTACAAGTGGATGAATTACCATAACCCAAATTGCATAAGAATTAATCAATATTAATTAAGAACTACTGAGAACCATCCAAACCAAAACCACCCGGGGAATCGCCCTCGTCAAAGGTTGATAACCCCACTAATCAGACGGAGGATCTGGGCCGCTCATGACTGTGAGCACAGCTGATATATCAGTTTTACACTCTCGAGAGGTTGCACAACTTTACCCACAAGTCGTGAGCTACGCTAGTTGTTCATCACACTTCCTTAGGTGAGATGGCTAGCAAGCACACTACGAGACCGTTACAAAGGATCATATTGGTAAGGTGTAACCGCTAAGGATTCTGGATCAGCGACGATGGGGCCCACCTCCGGGGGTACAAGACACACAGCACAGACCAAGCCGGAGGAGCAGGGACCATTGAAGCTTACCACCCCTCTTGCCCACGCAGGTAAGTTACTCCCAAACCAACACAACCTAATTAGTAAGTCAAGACCGTCCCATACCAGTCTTGTGGTTGCGCGGTTGTCCCAGGTTGTCGCTCTATGAACCGGTCCTTATGGAGAGTGGCCAACCAAGCACTAAGCACCGTGCTGGCCCCCTAAACCATGTTTCTAACAAAAACATCTTTTAAGGATGCACAAACCACTCAAGCACACAGCACAGAGGGTCGGCTCCAGAATTAAGTTGCATAAGACCATTAATCAAATTAATTAAAAAGGACCAAGATTTGTTATAGCGCAGCAACCTAGCACAACTAACCAAAAATGCAACCCATAGGATATATATAAGGATATAAAGGTGGCTAGGAAATCCTTATAGGCATACAGAATTAAATGCAGTATGAAATTGTACTTAAAAGTGATAGGAGGTTCATGTTATACTTGCCTTCCTCGTACTCTCCCGGCTGCTGCTCGAACTGCTCGGAAGACGGCTGCTCCGGGTACTGATCCAAAGGCTCCGCGTCTACTCACGATCGTAACAGCAAGACATGGGCCACACATGCACACACATGCAAACAATAGCAAAATATAAGAAAAACAGTACACCAATACAATAAAACAACACGTGAAACTGGCCTAGATCTATTCTACGCGTTACAACGATCGCGTGGATATAAAGAACACCTAAAACGGAGCTAAAACGCGAAAACTACGCTTAAAACAGGATCCAGGGACCTATTTGTAAGAGAAACAGGACTTCCAGGGGCTTCTGCACAAAAAACCGAGGACTAAAACCTAATTAAACCCTAGATACAGGGGCTAGCACGAGAAAACCCAAGATATGGACTGCGGGTACTAAATCTGGAAAGCTCAGGGGTCTAAACGAGAAGAAAAGGACCTGATCGTAAATACTTTTGAACTGTGGGTGGACGGCGGGTTGATTCCAGGGAAACCCGGGGGTTCTTTAGCAAAAGAAGCGGCTGAAACGTTATCTTCTATTCTGGATCGCTGGATTAAGATCGGACGGCTCAGATTAGATCCGTCCCGCGAAAGGGTATCTGCGGATCTGGACGCTCGGATCAAGATCGGACGGTCGAAGGGAGATCTAGGGCTAGCATTCATACGGTCCACAGGATCTAAATCGGGCGGCTGAGATTAGATCCACAAGTGAAGGGGTACGCGTGGATCCCATCCGTTGGATCCAGATCCGGTGGTCCTGAACTACTTCCAGCGCGATCTAATCTCGCCCGTTCACCACCGATCGGACGGCTGGAGAGGAAAGGGGATGGGATCAGGGCCGGTGGCGGCGATTGCTCGCCGGCGTTGCGTTCCCGTGACGGGGGCTCGCCGGACTTGGTCAAATCCGGTCGTCCGGGGGTCGAATCGACTCAGGCTCGGGTCTAGGATGGACCACACGACACGCGTAACCCTCATGGGGCATCGGCTGGGCTTGGCGGCTCTCTGGACGGCTGGAGCGGTGGCGGCGGCGGGTCGGTGCGGCAGAGGCAACCGGCGATGCGCGTTCCGAGCTTGAGACGGTCTACGATCTACCAAAATCAGCGCAAGAGAAGGGGGAGGTGCCGTAGTGCTCACCGAGAGCTCAAATCGGGCTGGAATGCGACGGCGCGGAGGCTTCGACGGAGACTGGCGGGGGAGGAAGCCGGCGCTCGTGGAGGGTGAGCCTCGGCTGCGCTGCGGGGCTCCCGGCTGCTCGACCAGCGGCGCACGCAGACGGGGAAGGTGGTGCCGGGGCTAACAGACCCGAAGAGGTGGCGGCGAAGGCGAATTGCGGCGGCGGCGCAGAGCGGCTACGACGGCGGCGGTCCAAATCCGAGCGGCTACGAGCGGCGCCGGAGCTCGGTTGCGCTGGGGAAGGTTGCTACGGCCTAGGGCGACCCGAGAGCGCAGCTAGAGATAAGAGGGAGAGGGCCGGCAACCTCGGCGTGCGTACCCCGATCCAACGGGTGCCGCGGATTCCGCGGGTGGTTGCCACTCGGGCCTCACCCGAGCTCGGGTGGCTTCCAGAGAGTTCTAGGCAGGGGGGTGGAGCGGGGGAGTGGGCCCAGAGGGGAAGGGAGCGGAGCGGGGCCACACCCAGAGACGGCGGCAGAGTCGGCGGGGAGAAACAGGGGAGGCCGCGAGGGGGAAGAAGAAGCGCCTGACAGGCCGGGACCAGCGGTCAGTGAGAGAGAGAGGAGGTGGGAGGGGGAGCCAGCGCGCGGCTCGGGCCGGGAGAAAAGGAGATGGGCCTGCTTGGCCCACGCGGGGAAAGAGAAGGAAGGAGGGAAAAGAGGAGAGAGCTCGGGCTTGGCCCATGCGGGAAGGAAGGGAAGGCCCGGGATGGAAAGGGGAGAGAGGGGGAAAGGGATGGGCCGGGAGAAGAGCTGGCCCAAGGGCTTTTGTTGCTTTCCTTCTTTTCCCTTTCCTTTTCTATACCCAAACATTCAAACAACTATTTGAATTCAAATGCAAATTGAATTCAAACCTATAAACTCAACACCAATAAAATAATGCTGCGGCATGAATGCACAAACAATTTAATCCTATGATAAATTTTATTTTCTTGCGTTATAAAATTACTTTAAATACGAGATAAATTAGAGAAAACCCTGGAAAATTTATTCGAGCCCAAATAATTTAATTAAAAATTGAGGAAATTACCTTAGGGTGTTACAGGGGTGGCGCAAGCGGCCTGGCCATGGTGGCCAGCTGTGGTGGGCGGAGGCGCTTGCGGCGGCGGCGATGCAGGACCGGGGAGGGGTTTAGGGGCGGCGGTGGAGGTTGTAGTGGTGGTGGGGCACGACGTGGGGGGTATTTATAGGCCGGCGAGGGCGGGAAGGAGGGGGTGCGGTGGAGGCCGGTGAGCTCCGAAGACGGCCAGTAATGGCGGTGGGGGCGGCGGTGGCGCTGAGTCGTCGTCGCGCAGAGTGGTCGGTGGCGCGTAGCGGGAGGGGCGGCCTGGGGGATGTGCGGCGCAGGGAGGCACGGGCAGTACAGGAGCCTCGCCATTAATGGCGGTCAGGATGCTCGGGGACAAAGCACGAGCTGCGAGGGTGAGGGGACGGGACGGGATAGGACAGGCCGGCGCAGCAGCGGGCCGCACGCCGGCTTGGCGTGCACGAGCAGCAACGGGTCGTGCGCTGGCCCGCACGTGCGCACAAGGAGCGGGCTACAGCTCGAGCAGGCAGCAGGTAGCACAGGGAAGAAAAGAAAGAGGAAGCCAAAAAAAAGAGTCTGGGAAAAAAATTAGAAGAGAGAAATAAAATGGATTTAAACAAAATATGAGAAAAGAAAAGATAGGACACGCGCGCGGCGCTGACGGTCGCGGCCGGGCAGGCGCACGCGGCCGACCGCGACATGATGGTGATGTAACGGGACGGCAGGGTTGGTGGAAAAGGGAAAGGGACGAGCGGCTCCGCGGGAAAAGAGGAAGAGACTGCGCGATGTCGGAACGGCGGAAAATTGGGAGGTGGGCTTCAGGAGCTCAAGCGGAGGAAAAGGTTTAAAAGATTTTTAAGCGAGTGATTGGTAACGCAATTTAAATAAGATAAAAACGCGGGCGTTACTGGGGGTATTGCTGTTCATACCCTATACCTAACCATATACTCCCAATGTAGTCAACCGAAATTGGTACATTGGCAGCATCTCAAGTAGGCCACTGCTTGAGAAACAGCGTTCGGTTCGCATCACCGACGGGAAGGCTAACTCCCCAGTTAGCTGAAGATCCTTACCTTCTTACCTCATCGTCGAAGGTGTCATTACAGAATGTAAAGTTAAGTTGTGCATAAATTTAAGTTTTGACAAAAAAGTAATGCTGGTAGTTAGGGTTATATATATAGATATACTATAGCCACCTCTAATTCCCTTAATAAACATAACCCTAGGGCTTTACGTACTAAGCACAATCCTTAACGAATCCAACACGGCTTTGCCAAACATTTTGTTGGTCAAATTTTTATACTGAAAGCATTTTTAAGGTAAAATGTATCTCCAGGGTAACCTTATAGCTCTGATACCAGCTGTGGCAGTACTGAAAGGATCGATGGACCAAGAGGGGGGGTGAATTGGGCCTTTTTCAAATTCTAAAACAAGATAAAACAACCTTAACCTATGCAAGAACTCCAAAGGCACCAATTCACCAACCGGATAACTAAACAACCTACACAAGCTAGTTAAGATGAAAAGAGATAAAGCCTAGCAAGGTAGATCTAACTAGTGATTCCTAAATCAAGCACATGAATGAATTGCATGAAAGATAATGCTTGAAAAAGTAAAGTGGACAAGGGACAACCGGATTTTTCCCGTGGTATCGATGTGTTGGCACACACCCCTAATCCACGTTGTGACACTCACAAAGAGTATTGTCACCTCCCAAGTCACCAAGACGAGGGCGCTCACTAAGAGTCTCCGTTCACCATCCCGGTGTGGTGGAGATCAAGCCACGTACAAGTCTCTTCTCCGGGCTTCCACAATCCTTGGCAAGCTCCGCGAGAATCACCTCGATCACCAAGATCGACTAGGTGATGCCAATCACCAAGAGTAACAAGCTAAGGCCTTCACTTGAGCAAGAACCAATCACAAAGAATGGATGCACACAAGCTTCTCTCTACTCAAGTCCTTAATCTTGCTTCTTGAATGATTGAATGAACAAGTGTATGAAATGTTGAAGCTCAAGGTGGCTCTTGACTATAGTATGTGTGTTTGGATGTTGCCTGGTGTCAAGAGTAATAGAATGACCCATTGGAGGGGTATATATGGGCAGCTCACACGAATAGAGCCGTTGGAGAAAAAGCTGCCAGAAAACTGCGTAGCGCCGGTTAATCCGACGTCCCTCCAATTGTCATCGTCGGTTTAACCGGTGAATGTAAACTGCCACTTCTGAAAACTAGCCGTTACAGCTTGGGCAGATTAACCGTCGTTGCATCGGTTTAACCGGTGAGTGTAATCATCCATTGATCAACAGAAATACCAAGTCACTGGACAACTGCACCGACGTCCAAATTCAAATAGCGTCGGTTTAACCGGTGAGTGTAGTTGTCCACTGATCAACTGAAAACCGAGTCTCTGGACAACTGCACCGACGTCCAATTTCAAATAACGTCGTTTTAACCGGTGTATTGACTTGTCCAGACCTGCTGACCTCGTTTAACCGAGGTATATAAAACTTGAGGCGTCGGTTAATCCGGTGATAAGGATTTTTTCTGATTTTGCCTTTTCTGACTTGAGTCTTGAATGAAATCCAAATATTCTTGAGATATAAGTTGAGATCCACTTATTTGAGCTTCTGGAAACCTGAGTGACCATTGTGTGCATCCATTTTCAAATGACCATGTCCATGCTCAAGTTACTAAGCCTAAACCCCTCTTAATAGTGCGATCACTACAAAACTATAAAACCTATACTAACCTAAGTGTCCTTCTCAACCTTATGACACTTAGGACTAGAAAGATCCTTAGTCTTGACACGTTATAGAGTTGAATGCCGAGATCGCCTTTTTGAATAATGAAAATTAGGGGCCTCTTTTGACATGTAACCAAATGAGCAATAATGATCTATAAAGCTGCACAAACTCATTAGTCACAATAATGGTTGTCATTAATCACCGAAACATACCTTAAGGGCCTAGATGCTTACAATCTCCCCCTTTTTGGTGATTGATGACAACACTGACATAAATAACGAGAGAGCGAGAAGGATATGGCAAGAATAAACACAGGCAAACTCGAAAGAAAGGAACCAAAGAGCTCAAAGGCTCAAACGAAATCCATAGATATGTCTCAAAAGCTCAGCATGCTCAAATGACAAATGTACATATCCATGAACTAAAACCAAACATAAGACAATATATAATACAATAAGAGACAGCAAAGTCCTGATCGAGCTCTCTCTAAAGCTACCCTCCCCCTGACTCCCTCTCCCCCTTTGGCATCAAAGCACAAAAAGGCTAGCTACTGATCCGGGTGCCGCGGGACGGCGAGGAAGCGATCCGGGTCATCATCGTCGTCGTCGTCGTCAGACGGAGGATCCTCAGTGACAGACGGTAGCTGCTGATCTGATGTGCCGGTAGGTGCTGAGCTGACCGGAGGTGTAGCTGTCGTCGAGGCTGTCGTCGAGGCCCTGGTGCTAGCACTGCCTGGGAGAGGGTCCGTGGAAGTAGTAGCCGGCTCAGCAGAAGATGTGTCAACATCTGAAGTAGTGAGTGCTGATGCTGCCGGCTGTGACGACTGCTGAAGTAAGGACACCTCTCCGCCTCCCCCTGAAGGTAGTGGCTGTGGTACTGCGGGGAGGCCAACTGACTGCACTGCAGAGGGTGACTCCTGGAAGAGTGAGGTCGCAGGCAGAGGAGAGAAGAGAGGACGACTCGCAGACCCAAGAAGTGCTGACAATGAGAACATAATCTCTGGGGTCGCGGAGGAAGCTGGAGCAGTGGAGGCCGGAGCTGGTGTAACTGCAAGTGGTGGTGCTCCGGCGCCCTGAAGGCCTGTCTGTCCTGGCTGCTGAGGGGCGAGTCCGGTGTGAGAATATAGCTGTGAAATCATCCCGAACATCGCCATCATGCCCTGCTGCATCTGCTGAAACTGAGCGTCCGTCCTCTGAGAGACTCTGTCAATAAGACCGACGAAACGCTCCTCCGTAGCAGCTCGCTCTCGGGCGGCCTCCCTCTGGATCTGTGCAAGCTGGGCCTCATGGGCTCTCCTGGCCTCCTCCTGTGCCCGGCGGTCCTCCCTCTGCTGAGTGACCAGCTGCTGCAAAAGTGCGGTGAGCTCAGACGGCTGAGACACCTGAGACTCGGAAACTGTGGTAGCTGCAGCAGCTGACACTGGAACTGGCTCTCCGGAACCTCCTGCCTCGTGATCATGACTAGCTGGAGCAGGTGCAGGGAAGTATTCCTTGTCCTCGGAGGAGTCTGACTCTAGGTCTGACCAATGAATCTCATCATCTCCCCCGGGAAGCTGTGCCTCTGCAGCAAGTAATGCCTCGTCCTCCTGGGCCGAAGGTGCTGTCGGTCTGTAGACAGGAAACCAGGGGACCTCGTCCTGCCGGTAGACTGCACTGACGGGTGACTCAGCTGGCACTATCATGGAGCAAATGAAACTAATCCAGTGAGCATAAGGAAACTGTCGTACTACGCCCATCCCGTCAGTGATAACATCCTCGATCTCAGCTAAGATGAAGTCGACAATATCAAAGGGCTCGTGAGTGAGGATGTGAAGAAGTAGCAGCTGCTGCAGACCTGTGAACCCCTCTGGGTAGCCACTCCTCGGGAGCAAAGTCCTCCGGAGTGCCATGTGAACTGCGTAGGCCTCTGGGGTCAGCAAGCTGGGGACTCTGGCGTAGGAGGCTGGAAAGGGCTGGCGGAAGCACTGTGAGATTGCCTCGTGAGAAGGTGCAATGATGGCACGGTGGAGCGTGGGCGTGCGGGCACGGTGGCGCGGCGGCGACGCAGCCGTGGAGCTGGCGGCGCACAGGCGGCGGTGCGACGGAGGCGCGGCTGTAGTGCGTGGGAATGCACGGGCGGCAGTGGAGTGAAGGACGGTGGCGGCGGCGCGGGCGCAGGTGACGGTGACCGGCGCAGGAATGCGGCGGGTGGCGGCGCTGAGAGCGGTGGAGCAGACCGGCAAGCGGACGGCGGCGGCGGTGACAGCGGAGGCGAAGAGTCGAGCTGGAAAGAACGAGAGCGAATGGGTCGTGAGCCGGCAAGAGAGAAATATGACATGTGGACCCCGCAATTTTTCTTATCGCCGGTTGATCCGACGCTTAGGTTTTGAACGCCGGTGAATTGCGTCGGTGTAATTTGCCAGAAACTCTGCCAAATCTGTATCTGTACGCCGGTTGAACCGATGATCTGAAAAGTGAACTCGTCGGTTGAACGATGCAAATAACAGTTGATTTTCAGGTCAGAATTGTGTTCTGTTCATCGGTTGATCCGATGCTGCAAACTATGTATACGCCGGTTGAACGCCTGAAATGACTGAGCTGTGGCTGACACTTAGTAACGCCGGTTAAACCGATGGGTATAGATCCATTGAACGTCGGTTTAACCGGTGAACCCAAAAACCCTCTCTCAGCTCACTTTTCTATGCTAAGTCCAATGAACTTATAAGATTCAACTAAACTCAAGTTAATGGACTTGCATAGGCGACTTTACCCCTCAAAATAGGATAGCTTAATAACTTAAATAGTTTTTCTTTTCAAAATCAAGGATAAGTCGCAAGAGAGACAAAGCGCCAATTTAAAATGTATGAGCCATGTCATAAGAATATTGAAGGAAGAAAGCTTCAAACTCACAATGACATTGCTCACTAGGCAATAACGTACCTAACACTTTACTCTTTTCACTTCTCATGAATTAAGATCTTGCACGTAAAACAAGTTTCATTTTCATCAAGTGACCTCCTTTGTGATCTTTATGCATGCAATGATAATGCAAATTACAAACACATGCGAAAGGAAAGGTAAACATGAGATGCACAATTATATGACAAGAAATGCATAGCGAGATTTTAAGATCTACTTGTCAAGTTTGATCCCACGGAAAGCTTCATCATGATGAGCCTTTCTACAAGCCTAGAGGAAAACAAGTGGACCACCACCTCTAGCTAAACCCTTGCTCATCACTATCTTACCATGGTTAGACAAGTGTCCTATATGTATGCATTTTTCTATATGACATGGCAACTTACATGACGTTTGCCGCATCTAATACATTAAGCTCATTTCTTAGCCTAACAAAGGTACTCTCGTCTAAAGGTTTTGTGAAAATATCCGCCAATTGCTCCTCGGATCTCACACCTTGAAGGGAAATGTCCCCCTTGGCTTCGTGATCACGCAAGAAGTGATGGCGAATATCAATGTGCTTTGTGCGAGAGTGTTGAACTGGATTCTTGGCAATTTTTACGGCACTTTCATTGTCACAAAGGAGTGGTATTCTTCCTAGTTTCACACCAAAGTCCAAAAGGGTTTGCTTCATATATAGAATTTGGGCACAACATGCACCGGCAGCTATATATTCCGCTTCCGCGGTGGACAAAGCCACGGAATTTTGCTTCTTACTCGACCAAGAAACTAGAGAACGCCCAAGCAAGTGGCAACCCCCGGAGGTACTCTTGCGATCCACACGGCTTCCGGCAAAATCCGAATCCGAGTATCCCAAGAGATCTAAACTAGCGCCTTTGGGGTACCACAAGCCTATGCTAGGAGTGTGCTTGAGATACCGAAGGATCCTATTCACAGCAGAAAGATGTGATTCCTTAGGGTTAGCTTGAAAACGGGCACACAAGCACACACTAAACATTATATCGGGCCTAGATGCGGTAAGGTAAAGCAAAGACCCTATCATAGAGCGATAGAGGGATTGGTCAACCGGTTTACCGTCCACATCCAAGTCGAGATGCCCATTTGTTGCCATGGGTGTCTTGATTGGCTTACATTCATCCATCTTGAACTTCTTCAAGATATCTTTAGTATATTTTTCTTGATAAATGAATGTCCCTTCCTTCATTTGTTTGACTTGAAAACCAAGGAAGAAGGTCAATTCGCCAATCATGGACATCTCGAATTCCCTAGACATCATGGTAGCAAACTCATGGCTTAGTAAATCATTAGTTGAGCCAAAGATAATATCGTCAACATAAATTTGACAAATGAAAAGATCCCCGTTGACGTCTTTTGTGAACAAGGTGGTGTCCACCCTCCCGATCTTGAAGCCTTGCATGATTAGGAAGTCACGAAGGCTCTCATACCAAGCCCTCGGAGCTTGTTTGAGCCCATAGAGTGCCTTGTGCAACCTATAAACATGATTAGGATTCCTCGGATCTTCAAACCCGGGAGGTTGCTCAACATAAACAAGTTCGTTAATAAAGCCATTTAAGAAAGCACTTTTCACATCCATTTGATATAACTTGATATTATGATGTGAAGAGTAAGCAAGAAGAATGCGGATAGCTTCAAGTCTTGCGACCGGAGCAAAAGTTTCACCAAAATCCAAACCTTCGACTTGAGAAAACCCTTTTGCCACAAGTCTTGCTTTGTTGCGTACTACCACCCCATGTTCATCTTGCTTGTTTCGAAAGACCCACTTTGTGCCGATGATGTTCTTGTCTTTTGGAGGAGCTTCGAGGACCCATACTTCATTGCGGGTGAAGTTGTTCAACTCTTCTTGCATGGCCATCACCCAATCCGAGTCCTCAAGTGCTTCCTCTATGCTAGTGGGTTCAATACAAGAAACAAACGAGTGATGTTCGCAAAATGAAGCGTGCTTAGAACGAGTTCTTACTCCTTTGGAAGGACTACCAATGATTTGACCAATTGGATGATCCTTGGAGATGCGACCATGCTTCACTAGTGGCGTTTGCGTGGATGCTTGTTGAGGTGGATCATGAGTGACTTGTGCTTGTGGTGGAACATTTTGCTCTTCTTGTTCTTGGACTTGGGGTGTTGGCGTTGACGCATTTTCATGGGGTAGTGGATCAACTTTATCTTGATCTTCATTCGCTTGGGGTGCCGTGGAGGTGTTTGGTAAAGATGAGGAAGTTCCTCCCCCTTGATCATTGTCTTCATGCACCTCCTCCGGCTTGATATCCCCAATGGACATTTTCTTTAAGGCTTCTTCAATTTCTTCATCCCCTACATTTTCATAGCCAACAACCTCCTCTTGGGAGCCATTAGATTCATCAAACTCCACATCACATGTTTCTTCAACTAACCCGGAGGTTTGATTGAATACTCTATATGCTTTGGAGTTTGATGCATAACCAAGAAAGAAACCTTCATCACATCTACTTTCAAACTTACCGAGCCTTTTCTTCTTATAAATGAAGCATTTGCAACCAAAGACCCGAAAGTATGATATATTTGGTTTCTTCCCGGTGATGAGCTCATATGGAGTTTTCTTGAGGAGTCGGTGAGGATACACTCGGTTGGATGCATGACATGCCGTGTTGATTGCTTCCGCCCAAAACTTCTCGGACGTGCCATAATCATCCAACATTGCTCTTGCTAGGGTGATGAGTGTCTTGTTCTTTCTTTCCACCACACCATTTTGTTGGGGCGTGTAGGTGGCGGAAAACTCATGTTTGACTCCTTCTTCATCGCACCATTCTTCAATCTTCATATTTTTGAACTCGGTGCCGTTGTCACTCCGGATCTTCACGATTGGGGAATTGTATTCCCTTTGAGCTTTTCTTGCAAATGACTTGAAGATTTCCGGAGTTTCACCCTTATCGCCTAGAAACATGACCCAAGTGTAACGTGAAAAAACATCAACAATCACTAGGCAATAGAGGTTACCACCAATGCTCTTGTATGAAGTTGGACCAAAGAGATCCATGTGTAGTAGCTCGAGCGGCTTGGAGGTAGACAACATTGTCTTGATAGGATGATGAGTTGCAACTTGCTTCCCGGCTTGACACGCTTTGCATAGCTTGTTTTTGTCAAAAGTGACGTCCTTTATGCCGGTGATCATCCCTCTCTTGTGGGCTTTCTTAAGGTTGCTCATGCCAATATGAGCAATTCTTCTATGCCAAAGCCACCCAAGAGACGACTTGGTGAAGAGGCAAGTCATGGTGCTTGTTTGCTTTGTAGAGAAATCCACCAAATAGATATTGCCATGCCTAAACCCCGTGAATACCAATGACTTGTCTTTTTCATAAGTCACTACAACACCATTCTTGTCAAAGGCACACGTTAGTCCAAGATCACACAATTGTGCAATAGAAATGAGGTTAAAACTAAGTGCTTCTACAAACAAAACATTTGAAATGGATAAATCTTTTGAGATTGCAATTCTACCCAAACCTAAGACTTTCCCCTTTGAGTTATCACCATAGGTGACATGTTCATGATCGCCGGGGTCTTCAAGTGAGGTGAACATGCTATCATTGCCGGTCATATGTTGAGAGCAACCGCTATCAAGTACCCAATGTTTTCCACCGGCTTTGTAGTTCACCTACACACATGAGAATTTATTTTTGAGTTTTCGGAACCCAAACAAGCTTTGGGCCTTGCACATGTGTGACAAGAGCTTTTGGGACCCAAAGTTGCTTGGGGAGCTTCTTCTTCGACTCCTTAGCAATTTTGCCAATGAACTTGGCCTTCACCTTGCCCTTCACTTTACTCAAGAGAAAATGATTATTTTGAAACATTGATGAGTAATTCTTGGGTAATTTAGGAAGAGGACGTGATGGTAAAGTGCACTCCCTAGTGTGGTGCCCGGTGACTTGGCAATGTTGGCAATATGAACCAACTTCCTTGATGAAGCTTGTCTTGATCTCCGGAGAAGGAGTTGTAGCCATGTTTGGCTCCGGAAATGAACCAAGACCTCTCTTACCATAGTCACGGGCATTGTTGAAGAGAATCTCCTTGTGGATGTATTCTCCCCTTGAGAGTTTCTCCACACTACTCTTGAGGCTTGCCACTTGATCCATCAATTCCTTTTCCCTAGAAGAGGCAAGCTTGGGCACAACATTAGTGGCATATACATCAATGAGTAGGTCATCACATGAAGTAGAAGCATTGACCTTTTCATTAACAACTTTCTCAAGACTTGGGTCAATTACTTCATAAGCAAATTCAAGTTCTTGATACTTGTGAGCCAACTCCCTATGCTCTTGTTTGAGCTTTTTGTGGCTCTCTTCAACTTGCTTAGCAAGTACAAGTGACTCATTGTGCTTTTTGAGCAAGTCATTGTACTTACTAAGTAAGTCGGAGTGGGCAAGCTCTAACTTGGCATGAGTGCTCTCAAGAACTTTAACTTTGCCCTTTTCCCTCTTGATGACGGATGTATACTCATTGATGAGGTTAGTAAATTCATTTGGATCAAGCTCTTCATCACTATCATCTTCACTATCTACCTCACATACCTTGGTGTTACCTTTTGCCATGAGGCACATAGGAGGCGGAGGTAGAGATGGTTCTTCATTGGTGAGGGCGATGGTGACAATGTCTTCTTCATCACTTGAGCCTTCGCTTGATGAGACATCGGTCACCCATTCTTGTTTCTCCACCAAGAAACTTTTCTTGGTATGCCCTCTCTTCTTCGGGAAGAGCTTGGTCTTCTTGTCATGGGTCTTCTTCTTCCCAAATCTCTTGTTTTTGTTTTTCCTCTCCTCTTCTTCATCATCGCTTGAATCATGGTGATGCTTACTCTTGTTGTCCTTGCTTCTTTTGTCCGGCTTGGGGCAATTTGGACGGATGTGTCCTTTTTCGCCACAATTGTAGCAAATCTTGTTCTTGACATCCATTGGCCGGAACATTCCCTTCTTGGAGTCAAAGTTGAAGCCCTTCTTATTGATCTTCTCATTCAAGCGTGTGAACTTTCTCATCATGAGAGCAAGTTCTCCATCATCTTCAACATCGGATGAGCTCTCATGGTGATCATCTTCTTCATTGCTTGAGCTTGAGTCTTGTTTGACCATCTTGAGCTTGCGGGATTTGTTTGTCTTGGTCTTTAGAGCAATTGACTTGCTTGATGTTGGCTCTTCGGTCATACCAAGAATGCTCATTTCATGAGCGCGAATTTCCCCCACAAGTTCTCCCACTTCCATTGTGGCGAGATCCTCCTTTTGAAGCATAGCATTGATAATGTTATACTTGGGCTTCGGGAGGAGCATGAGGATCTTGCGGTTGATGGATGCACTGTCAATTTTGGATATTTCAAGTGCATTAATGTCCTTGACAATGACATTCAAGCGAGAATACATATCATTGCAATTTTCATGAGCTAGCATTTTGAAGGAATCATACTTAGCTCTAAACAAGTGATATTTTTGTTCACGAACTTTGGTGGAACCTTCATGTATTTCAATGAGCTCCTTCCAAATATCACTTGCTAGGTCCATGCCATTAACTCTAGCAAAGACCTCCTCACTAATAGCTTCGAAAATTGCATTTCTAGCTCTAGCATTCCATTTTAATTGGTCGGGGGTGGGATCTCCGGTGAATCCAACTTTAGTTGCCAACCATACTTCGGGGGCAATCGCATCAAGGTATGCGGCCATGCGAACTTTCCAATAGGCAAAGTTCTTGCCCTCGAAGTGAGGCGGCGAACCACCCATCTTGGCCATAGCTCTAGGCGGTGAAGCCTAATGATCCAAATGAGCAACGAGGCTCTGATACCAATTGAAAGGATCGATGGACCAAGAGGGGGGGTGAATTGGGCCTTTTTCAAATTCTAAAACAAGATAAAACAACCTTAACCTATGCAAGAACTCCAAAGGCACCAATTCACCAACCGGATAACTAAACAACCTACACAAGCTAGTTAAGATGAAAAGAGATAAAGCCTAGCAAGGTAGATCTAACTAGTGATTCCTAAATCAAGCACATGAATGAATTGCATGAAAGATAATGCTTGAAAAAGTAAAGTGGACAAGGGACAACCGGATTTTTCCCGTGGTATCGATGTGTTGGCACACACCCCTAATCCACGTTGTGACACTCACAAAGAGTATTGTCACCTCCCAAGTCACCAAGACGAGGGCGCTCACTAAGAGTCTCCGTTCACCATCCCGGTGTGGTGGAGATCAAGCCACGTACAAGTCTCTTCTCCGGGCTTCCACAATCCTTGGCAAGCTCCGCGAGAATCACCTCGATCACCAAGATCGACTAGGTGATGCCAATCACCAAGAGTAACAAGCTAAGGCCTTCACTTGAGCAAGAACCAATCACAAAGAATGGATGCACACAAGCTTCTCTCTACTCAAGTCCTTAATCTTGCTTCTTGAATGATTGAATGAACAAGTGTATGAAATGTTGAAGCTCAAGGTGGCTCTTGACTATAGTATGAGTGTTTGGATGTTGCCTGGTGTCAAGAGTAATAGAATGACCCATTGGAGGGGTATATATGGGCAGCTCACACGAATAGAGCCGTTGGAGAAAAAGCTGCCAGAAAACTGCGTAGCGCCGGTTAATCCGATGTCCCTCCAATTGTCATCGTCGGTTTAACCGGTGAATGTAAACTGCCACTTCTGAAAACTAGCCGTTACAGCTTGGGCAGATTAACCGTCGTTGCATCGGTTTAACCGGTGAGTGTAATCATCCATTGATCAACAGAAATACCAAGTCACTGGACAACTGCACCGACGTCCAAATTCAAATAGCGTCGGTTTAACCGGTGAGTGTAGTTGTCCACTGATCAACTGAAAACCGAGTCTCTGGACAACTGCACCGACGTCCAATTTCAAATAACGTCGTTTTAACCGGTGTATTGACTTGTCCAGACCTGCTGACCTCGTTTAACCGAGGTATATAAAACTTGAGGCGTCGGTTAATCCGGTGATAAGGATTTTTTCTGATTTTGCCTTTTCTGACTTGAGTCTTGAATGAAATCCAAATATTCTTGAGATATAAGTTGAGATCCACTTATTTGAGCTTCTGGAAACCTGAGTGACCATTGTGTGCATCCATTTTCAAATGACCATGTCCATGCTCAAGTTACTAAGCCTAAACCCCTCTTAATAGTGCGATCACTACAAAACTATAAAACCTATACTAACCTAAGTGTCCTTCTCAACCTTATGACACTTAGGACTAGAAAGATCCTTAGTCTTGACACGTTATAGAGTTGAATGCCGAGATCGCCTTTTTGAATAATGAAAATTAGGGGCCTCTTTTGACATGTAACCAAATGAGCAATAATGATCTATAAAGCTGCACAAACTCATTAGTCACAATAATGGTTGTCATTAATCACCGAAACATACCTTAAGGGCCTAGATGCTTACAAGTACCAACCTGAATTATACCGGCTCAAGTACACGAGTCCATTCCTGAGGGCTCCAACGTGCTTCAAACGGTATAATCCCTTGGCCTGTCGGGTAACGTCCCGATAAACCACCGAATACAGGATCAAATAAGGTTACCTCACACGAAGGTGAGTCCAGAGATACAGTCACCATCATATTTTACATCACAGAGAATTACGTTACAAGAGTTTCCAAAAGTAGTACGAAGTTCCAAATTAGAAAAATTATTATAAACTGTTAAAGTCATGGTTTTTGGCAGCGGAAAACATACGCGATGATTTACAGCACGTCGTCAAGACGGATGTCATGCTAAGCCCAGGCACGACATCACTTGGTATCATCAGTGTTGGTCAGGGACGGATCCCATTCCACGGACCAACCTTCTGGGAGAGCACAGGGCCAAGGCAGGGGACGAGTAGGGTCTTCAAAGATGTTTCCTAAAAAACATATAACTAGCAAGGCTGAGTATACTAATACTCAGCAAGGCTTACCCGGGATTGGGTATACTTTAGCCCATAACAAGACTCATGAAGGCATTGTAAAGGTTCTGGGTTTATTTTCAGCTGAAAAGCAACAAAGAATATGACCATCTTTCAAGTTTTAGCTTTCATATTCTAGTTGATTGTCCATTCTAGGTTAGCACCTACACTAAGCAAGCAAGATAGAGATTATCATCCATCAAGATTGTTCCACCATTAGTTACACTTCTTACTCTATGTGGTAAAAGGGATAAGCAGTCTCAATCTCCGCGAGAAACGGATGATTCCTGAATCGAATTTCAACCTTGCAAGGGTAAACCTAACTCACACGCCTGGAACATCCAACGATTGTTCCGAAGCAACCGTTTGCCTTTCATTCCGGGTCGTGGACAGGCCACCACAAGTGACTGCAGGACCGTACGCACACCAATTGTGCAGGACATACGTATGTAGCGTGACTACATGAACCCGTATTCCTGTCTGCCTTGCAGAACGTACTCCCACACGTCGGTGCGTGTGAACATAAAATAAAGATCGAGTGGTGGGAGGTATGTCCACTTGCCGGGCCGATTGGTTACTAGGCTTACCGCTTACCATATTTCGCGGCATGTGGCTAGTACTCTCAAACGCTTAGCCACCACTACCACACACTGCGACCTGATCAACTTTTAACAACACAGACGGGGCAAACTTCCAGGTCATGTCATTGCACATGACCCCGTCCATGATCCTTACAGTGATTGCAGAATAGTAAACATTCAACTCCTATATCGCGCGAGTGACAGGAAATCACCCGACTTCTACCGGTCCTGTTAGCGGAGCATCTATGCGATAAGGACTCAGGTACAGTACAATGGTTCCTAGGATTCATGCAACTAGGGTTCCATCTCCACTCTTAGACTCAATGCAAGATATAATATATAAGTATAGAATTGCATAATGTAGTAATCTGAAATACTGGGTTATGCACCGGGGCTTGCCTTTACTGGTGGGGCTGGAGTCAGGGATGTTAGTATTGTTATCTTCTGAACTTTGGTTTGGGGCTTCAGATAACTCCTTGGTGACGTTCACTTGGTCTTCAGAAATATCCTCTGCAGACTCCTAGGAGATTTTGTAGTTACCGTTTGCAGTAGTAGTCGTATCTACATGCAATGCAACATTACATTCAAAGTGTGCACATAAAACTATCTTACTTCACAATAAAGTTGCAATCCAACACTCATTTAACATATTACTCATATAACAACCCAAAAAGATCTGAAACTAAAATTAGACAGAACTTTAGGTGGACAACTAATTAAGATCGACTATTTGTTGAAAACTACAACAGAGTCGGTTGGAAACAACAGGGGTTCAGTCGATAGAATTGGTAAAGAAGGGAGCTCTCTATACAGTTTTAGGAAATCTGCTGATTTCTGTTTAGAAGAGAAATCGCATGAGTAGTTTCTGTATATGAGCAGAAGAGATTAACTGGTTTGGTTTCACCAAAGGTCAAAACGACTGATAGAGATAGGAATATTAAAGGTACAGTGTTTCAAGGATAGATCAAGGGAGGATCTTGCCGATTGGATTATCAGCATGTTTCTGGTATATCTAATTGGTTGGTGCACTGGTTTTGGCCTTAACCGATGAGGATGCATCAGGTTTAGCCGATTGATAGGTGTATCAGTTCCCTAATTGATCGATGGAAGCATCGATTACTTTAGCAAAGGGGTGATTACTAAAGCAGCTACGTCTTAATTGAGATGTGCTTAAGTGCTATCCTAGGTAACTAGGTGTGGTTGTATCGGCTTGATTACGTCAGCACAACAATTGAGTGACGTACAGTCGATGGGGTTATCTAAGTTAGACCTGTTACAAGAACTAGGTGTAACAGAACACTAATATCGGACTAGGTTGATGAGACCACAAATGCGGAATTAGACTAAAGAGGATGTGGCTGATGGGTTTGTGCCGATGGGGATATGTTTTACAGATGTGCAGCTGATTGGAGTGTGGTTGAGAGTATAAGACCGATAGGCATATAGCCGATTTCCTAGCTGATAAATCGGCTGATAGAAGTGTGTGGATAAGGATGGGAAAACTAAGGATTGATCGGCCATATTTGACCGATATGGAAAACACTAGAATCGGTTTGGATCGGCCGATAGCAAGAATCCTAAGATTGTGTGTACAGTTTTGATATATCAACTATGTGTAGCCGATGTAGGATAGAACAAAAAGAATTGTATCGGCAGTAGCCGATATTAGAAAGGTACAAACCGTATCGGCTAATCAGCCGATGGTAGAAGCATATCAAAAGAAATGCATCGGCTGATAGCTGTTACACAGAAACATCATAGACTCAATTGAAACGGATGCTTAGCGGCTGAGCTGATAGCCGATGCTGAAGCATAGCTACAGAGATGTATTGGCTAAGCAGTAGATACACATGAACTAACAAGGATCCCTATACAAAAGTGCCTTAAGGAGACTGCAATCAAGACAAGGATAACGTCTTGATGGCAGGGACATGAGTACTCGTGTGAAAGAATTAACTAAATATCACACATCTCTACTTGAGAAACACATCCTATGATCTATATTCAGCTACAACACATGCATATAACATAAGGTACAAATAAAGCATTCATTTCCTAATATTTAACCTAGACCACAAATCAAAGACTTTCAACTCAAGATCACAACATAAAACTTGTAGATTTTGACCTAAAGATTTAAACACAACTGATTTTGTATTTTTATGAATTTCCTATGAATTTCTATGGAATGTAGAAGTTCATTGATTTGAAATAAAAAAAGCTCTGGAAATTTTACAGAGAACACCCCAGAACCTTCTAAATCGAAGCAATTAAGTCCCTAGTCGGGGAAAACAGAGAAAAGGAAGATAACGATGATGTTCCGGCAAAGGGATCGCCGGCGTTAGGAAGATTCAGTGGATCAGGGCAAACCTTGGGGTAGCCTTGGTTGTGGATGAGAACGGGTGGAAAGTGAATTTCCCGTGGTGAACAGGATCGGTGATGAGAAGTGCTCAACAGTGATGAGGTTCCGGTACGGAAAAGACGAAGAAGCTTGCCAGGGGATTGTAGTGGGTGGAGGATGACCGGAGGGATATTCCTCATGGTGATCTGTGGCGATGATAGTCGGCTTTGCCAAGGCGATGATGTTCTAGCATACAGGGATCGAAGAGGCTCGATGGGGGTTCAGGAGTTTCTTCGAGGTGTTGTGGTCTTGTTCGGGTGATCAACGAGAAATAGGAGCTGGTGGATGTTGTGGACTTATGGGACGAGACGATGGAGCCAGATTGGTTCGCTATGCCAACTCCTCCGCGAACCTCAGGGTTCTCTTGCTCACAGGCTGAGCCTCCACTCCTCATGCGCGTGTGCTGCAGAAACACGGTCGACACACCCACGTAGCCTCCTGCAGGATCGCCACGCCTGGTCGCATCTCCTGCGCGCTGTTCCCGTTCTGCTCTCACACCACTGGCCCTCAACTTGCTCACGCGTGGCCTGTTGCCTTGCACGCGCACACGCCTGCGGAATCGAGCCGAGCCGGCCGTCAGTCCTGCGTCGTGCGTCGGACCCGCGTCGCGCTGCTCCTGCCTCGACCTCCGCATGGGTGGAGGGAGCTCGTCGTGCCTGGCTGCACCGCGGCACTCAGCCACCTCCAACACCAGGCTCTGCGCATCCGACCGCCTTGTGCCATTGTGCAGCTTCTCCTTCCAAACTCGCCACGCCATAATCGCTCCTCCGCCTCCGCGAGGACCGAGGCCTGCCCGCACCAGGGCCGCGCCCTCCGCGGTCGCCTGCGCTGGTGGAACGAGAGGGACACCAGAACAACATCTCCGCCGCCATCAGTTTTTCCCTATCTCCCGTGCGCCTGGACCGTAGCACCACCGCCGCCGTGCACCACAAGGATGCGTCGCCCCTCCTACACGTCTCTGCCCCGCCCAGCCATGCCGCTTGCCCGGGAGGAAGAAGGCCCTGGGCGCTGCCGTCGCTCGCTCGGGGGAAAGGAGGCCCCGGACGTCGCCGCCCGCCCAAGCTCGACGCACCTGACGCCCGCACGCTCCAGCACTCCGCTCCAGCGATGCCTGCCGCCTGCACCGCTCGCGCCCACACGCTCCTGCGAGCCATCGCCCGGATCCACATGCGCCAGCGCGCCTGCACGGCCACCCGACGCCTCGCTCCACGCCGCCTGGAGCCGCCCCCGCTCGCGCGCCCGCGCCTGCGCCGCCGCCGCTCGCGCATGCGCGCCTGCGCCGCGCCGCCAGCGCCGCTGTGCCGAGCCGGGTGGAGGAGAGGAAAGGGAGAGAGAGAGAGAGAGAGAGAGATAGATGCCACCGGTGGAGGATAAAACAGAGAGAGAGGAAGAACAGAGAAGAAAGGGAAATAGGACTTCCCAAGGACTTATGCGCAAATTTAGAAAATGTCACACCCGATTTATAAGAACATAAATAGAGCAATCATATATGCGCCAGGATCAAGTCACGCATATATACAACAGATTATCAAGATATCACAACACATGTCACGAATAAAAGCGTATAAATTAATAAATGAATATCTTTATTACAACTGAATCAAGAATCAGTTCAAGGAATGCGGAAGCGTAAATGGGATACATGAAGAGCTGGGCGCCATAGGGACGTCGACGGGGAGACAAACGCCTAGAAGTCGTCGAAGCCGCTGACGTAATCCTCCACGTTGCTGGGCACTGAGCAGCAGTCGAAGATATCCAAAATAGAACAGAAGAGTAGAGAGGCAAGTGTGAGTACAACTAGTACTCAACAAGTATAACACGAGTATGAGGCTCTAAGGTTAGCTGACTCAACTGCATTAGCTTTTAATCTTGGCAAATTTTATTAAAGCTAATTACTACAAGTGGATGAGTTATCATAACCCAAATTGCATAAAATTAATCAATATTAATTAAGAACTACTGAGAACCATCCCAACCAAAACCACCCGGGGAAATCTCCCTAACCAAAGGTTGATAACCCCACTAATCAGACGGAGGATCTGGGCCGCTTGTGACTGTGAGCACAGCTGATATATCAGTTTTACACTCTCGAGAGGTTGCACAACTTTACCCACAAGTCGTGAGCTACGCTAGTTGTTCATCACACTTCCTTAGGTGAGATGGCTAGCAAGCACACTACGAGACCGTTACAGAGGATCACGTTGGTAAGGTGTAACCGCTAAGGATTCTGGATCAGCGACGATGGGGCCCACCTCCGGGGGTACAAGACACACAGCACAGACCAAGCCGGAGGAGCAGGGACCATTGAAGCTTACCACCCCTCTTGCCCACGCAGGTAAGTTACCCCCGAACCAAAATGACCTAATTAGTAAGTCAAGACCGTCCCATTCCAGTCTTGTGGTTGCGCGGTTGTCCCAGGTTGTCGCTCTATGAACCGGTCCTTATGGAGAGTGGCCAACCAAGCACTAAGCACCGTGCTGGCCCCCTAAACCATGTTTCTAACAAAAACATCTTTTAAGGACGCACAAACCACTCAAGCACACAGCACAGAAGGTCGGCTCCAGAATTAAGTTGCATATAACCATTAACAAATTAATTAAAAAGGACCAAGTGTGTTATAGCGCAGCAACCTAGCACAACTAACCACAATGCAACCCAAAGGATATATATATAGGATATAAAGTGGCTAGGAAATCCTTATAGGCATACAGAATTTAAATGCAGTATGAAATTGTATTTAAAAGTGATAGGAGGTTCATGCTATACTTGCCTTCCTCGTACTCTCCCGGCTGCTGCTCGAACTGCTCGGAAGATGGCTGCTCCTGGCACTGCTCCGGTGGCTCGACGTCTACTCACGATCGTAACAGCAATACATGGCCACACATGCACACACATGCAAACAATAGCAAAATATAAGAAACAGTACACCAATACATTAGAACAACACATAAAACTGGTCTAGAACTGTTCTACGCGTTATAACGATCGCGTGGATATAAAGAACGCCTAAAACGGAGCTAAAACGCGAAAACCACGCTTAAAACAAGATACAGGGACCTATTTGTAAGAAAACTGGGGTTCCAAGGGGTTCTGCGCAAAAACTGAGGGTCTAGACGCAAATAATGGGTAGACACAGGGGCTAGCACTCGAAAACCCAAGGCATGGACTGCGGGCACTAATTCCAGGAAGCTCAGGGGCCTAAAAGCATAAAACAGGACTTAACCGTAATTATTTTAAACTACGGGGGGACTGCGGGTTGATTCCTAAAAAGCGCAGGGGCTCTTAAACAAAACTATCACAGCTGAGGGGTATCTTCTAATCTGGGCCGTCGTGTCTAGATCGGACGGTTGGGACCCAATCTAGTTCGGACGGTCCGATCTGCACGGCGGAAAGTCCGGACGGTCCGATCTGGAACAGACCGGTCCGATCTGGCTGGCTCGCGGGGACGGCTGAACGGTCGTCGGAATTTGACTCCCGCGGCGGCGCACGGCTCGGGCTCGCCGGAGCTCGGCGTTCCCGCGGCTCCGGGGCCAAATCGACCCGGGCCTGGGTCGGGCGTGATCCGCGTGACAAGCGCGAGCTACCTAAGGCTAAAGCGAGCCACGGGAGGGGTTCTGGCGACAAGCACGACGGCGGGGGCGGCTCGGCGCGGCGGCGCAACGACGGCGCGCGCGTTCCGAGGGCTAGGAAGGATCCTGGGCTTGGACATCTAGCGCATAAGCTTCGGGGGTTTGATGCGATGCTCACCAGGGGCTTGCGGAGACCGGAGCTGCGGCGGAAAGAGGAGGACGACGACGACCGGCGGCGGAGGGGTCGGGCTCCCGCGGAGGAGGGCGATGCCGGGGTGGCCGGGCCCTCTGGATGGTGGGAATTGTTCCGGGAGGTTCCTGCGAAGGAGATGGGGAGGTCAGCACGGCTCGGGAACCTTTGGCAGTGAGCAATCGCGGCGGCGGAAGGTCTCACCGTCGGTGGCTTCGGGAGGAAATTCGGACCGAGGAGCGGGCCGAGATTGCGGGTGAAGGGCGCTGGAGCTTCTGGGTGGTGGGGCGATGCTGATGCGCAAGCTCTTGCGGCCCGTGGCGCGGTGGAGCGGCGTGCCCACGGCAAGGCCGAGGATGCAGCGCGGCGGAGGAGAAGGGCAGCAGCGCTAGGGTTTTGGGGCGGCTACGGGGTAGGGGATGAGATGCAGGGAGTTGGGGATCCTATTTGTGGGGCGATGGGGCAACCTCGGCGTGCGGGCCCGGCACGAGGGCTCGCCGGAGATTTCGGGCGGTCGCTGTACGGCCGGTAGAGGGAGGAGGAAGAAGGGGCCGACAGATGGGGGCAGGCTGAGGGAATGACTGAGAAAGGCAAGGAACGACTGAGAAAGGAAAGGAATGACTGGGAAAGGAAAGGAATTACTGAGAAAAGAAGGAATGACTGAGAATAGAAAAGGAATTACTGAGAAAGGAAGGAATGACTGAGAATAGAAAAGGAATTACTGAGAAAGGAAGGAATGACAGAGAAAAGAAAGACTACGGGAGTGACTGAGAAAAGAGAGAATGACTGACTCACTTTCCTGTTTCCACTCAAATCTATTGGAATTCAGTTCGAATTTGAATTCAACTTGTATGCACTCAACCAAAAACAACTTATGCACCAGCATGAATGCACAAACATGTTGAACCTAAAATAAATTTTAATTCTTTGTGTTATAAAATTACTTTAAATGCGAGATAAACTAGGGAAAACCCTAAAAATTTTATTTAAGCCCAAATAAATTCCTTAAAATATGAGGGAAATTACATTAGGGTGTTACAAACCTACCCCCCTTACAGGAATCTCGTCCCGAGATTCGGATAGGCTAGCTAGCAAAGAGATCGGGATATGTCTTCCTCAGCTTGTCTTCTCGCTCCCAAGTAGCCTCATCCTCCGTGTGGTGACTCCACTGAACACGGCACATCTTGATCCTCTTGTTTCTGGTAACTCTCTCAGAGGTCTCCAGAATCTTCACCGGATGCTCGACATAGGTCAGATCCTCCTGCACATCTAACCCTTCTAGCGGTGCTCGCTCTTCTGGCACTCTCAAGCACTTCTTCAGCTGAGACACATGAAACACATCGTGTACTCCCGAGAGATTGAGTGGCAACTCCAAACGATATGCCACCTCACCCTTCCGTTCCAACACCTTGAACGGACCAATGTATCGAGGTGCTAGCTTCCCTCGTACATTAAACCTGCGGATTCCTCTCATTGGCGAGACCTTCAGGTACGCATGGTCACCCACTGCAAAGGTCAAATCTCGGCGACGAACATCCGCATAGCTCTTCTGACGAGTCTGAGCGACCCTCAGATTCTCTCGCACCTGCTGTACCAGCTGTTCGGCCTCCTCGACAATATCCGGACCAAACACCTGCCTCTCACCAATCTGATCCCAATACAGCGGAGTCCTGCACTTTCGACCATACAAGGCCTCGAAAGGAGATTTCTTCAGACTGGCCTGATAGCTGTTGTTATATGAAAACTCTGCATACGGCAGGCATTTATCCCAGCTGGTACCATACTGAATAGCACAAGCTCGAAGCATATCCTCCAACACTTGGTTGGTTCTTTCTGTCTGCCCATCTGTCTGAGGATGATAAGCGGTACTGAAGCGCAGCTTCGTATCCAACGAATCATGCAACTGCTCCCAGAACCGTGAAGTGAACTGAGATCCTCGATCAGATATAATCTTCTTCGGGACTCCATGCAGACAGACAATCCTGGAAATGTACAACTCTGCGAGTCTAGTACCGGAGTAAGTAGTGTTCACCGGAATGAAGTGAGCAACCTTCGTCAACCGATCCACTACTACCCATATGAAGTTGTACCCTTTCTGAGTACGAGGCAAGCCAACAATGAAGTCCATAGTGATTTCCTCCCATTTCCACTCTGGAATCTTCAACGGCTGCAATAACCCTGCTGGCCTCTGATGCTCTGCCTTGACGCGCTGACAAGTGTCACAGATAGCCACGTACTCCGCAACGGAACGCTTCATTCCATACCACCAGAATCGTTCCTTCAGGTCGTAATACATCTTCGTGCTGCCAGGATGGATAGAATATGCTGTATCATGAGCCTCACTCAGAATCAAATTTCTGAGGTCATTCACATCCGGCACACATATACGACCCTTGTACCACAAGGTACCCTGATCATCCTCTCTGAAATGAGGAGCCTTGCCAATCTTGAGCAACTCACGAATCTCCTGCAGCTTCTTATCTTCCTTCTGATGCTGCCTGATCTCGGCCTCCAGAGTGGGTTCTGCCTCGAATGATGTACCCGAGGTGTGATGCAAGAACCCCAGACTCAACTGCTCAAACTCCTCGCATAACTCCTGAGACATCTGAAAAGCCACGGCCATGTTAACATAGCTCTTCCTGCTCAGAGCATCTGCTACAACATTAGCCTTGCCCGGATGATAGTGAATCTCCAGGTCATAATCCTTGACCAATTCTAGCCATCTTCTCTGCCGCATATTCAGCTCACTCTGAGTGAAAATATACTTGAGACTCCTGTGATCGGTGTAAATATCACACCTCTGCCCAAACAAGTAATGCCTCCATATCTTCAGAGCATGCACAACTGCGGCTAATTCCAGATCATGAGTGGGATAATTCAGCTCGTGCCTGCGCAACTGCCGCGAAGCATAAGCTATCACTCTGCCTTCCTGCATCAGGACGCAACCAAGACCATCCCTCGAAGCATCACAATACACTGTGAACCTCTTGCTCTGGTCTGGCAGAGTAAGGACTGGCGCCGTAGTCAACCTCTTCTTCAGTTTCTCGAAGGCACTCTGACGCTCATCAGTCCAACAGAAATCCACACCCTTCTCTAGCAAGGAAGTCAACGGCTTCGCAATCTTGGAGAAATTCTCAATGAACCTCCGATAATAACCTGCTAAGCCCAGAAAAGAGCGGACTTCCTTCACCGTCTGCGGTACAACCCAGTCAAGCACATCCTTCACCTTTCCGGGGTCCACAGCAATACCTCCCTTGGAGATAACATGACCGAGGAACGGAACCTCGTCAATCCAGAACTCGCACTTGCTGAGCTTGGCATACAGCTTGTGCTCTCTGAGCCTCTGCAACACAAGCCTCAGATGCCTCTCATGCTCTGCTTCTGACTTGGAATATATCAGGATATCATCAATAAATATCACCACGAAGGTGTCCAGATAATCCATGAAAACCTTGTTCATCAGATGCATGAAGAAAGCCGGAGCATTGGTCAAGCCAAAGGACATGACCGTATACTCGTATAACCCATACTTGCAGGTGAATGCCGTCTTCTGAATATCCTCATGACGAATCTTCAGCTGATGATAACCTGAACGCAGATCAATCTTCGAGAACACACAAGCACCCTGAAGCTGATCGAAAAGATCCTCAATACGGGGCAATGGATGCTTGTTCTTGATAGTGACTGCATTCAGATCCCGATAATCGACGCACATTCTCTTCGCGCCATCCTTCTTCTCTACAAGCAATACAGGAAAAGCCCAAGGAGAGAAACTACGACGGATATAACCCTTAGCTAGCAACTCGTCGACAGTCTTCTTAACTTCCTCATGCTCGACAGGAGCCATACGATAGGGCCTCTTAGCAATAGGAGCTGTGCCAGGCAAGAGATCAATAGAAAACTCAATGTCGCGATCAGGCGGCATACCTGGCAAATCATCTGGAAAGACATCCGGGAATTCAGACACCACGCGAATACCATCCGTGGGTCTAGCCTCCATCTGATGAAGAAATCCAGAAGGCTCTGTAGCTCCAACAGTGACCTCCTGACCATCCGGTGCTGACAGAAGAACAGTCCTCTGAGCACAATCAATCCGGACTCCCCACTTAGCAAGAGTCTCCATCCCGAGAATCACATCAATGCCCTTGGTGTCTAGCACCATTAGATTTGCACTGAAATCTACCCCCCTTATGGCCACACTAACTCTGGGACAGAAGACATGAGACCTCAACTGTCCTCCCGGTGAAGATACTAACATGCACCTCTTTAATGTGCTAGTAGGAATACCATGATGCTCAACGAAAGACTGGGTGATAAAAGAATGTGTAGCACCAGTATCAAAAAGCACTGTAGCAGGGTGGGCATTAACCATGAACGTACCAATAACCACGTTGGGAGCTTCGGCCGCTGACTCGGCCGTCACATGGTTCACCCTGCCCTGAGCTGGGGCCTTGGGCGGTGCTGCACGGCCCTGCTGTCCTGCCTGCGCCTTCCGAGGGCAGACGTTGGCGTAGTGCCCCGGCTCGCCGCAGTGGAAGCACACTCGCGGAAATGCAGCGGCCTGCTGCCCGGCAGAATGAGTGGGCGCTCCCTGCCTCTGAGCTGGTGGAGCCGGAGGCGCTGGAAGCCTCTGACCCTGTCCCGCCTGCTGCTGCTGCTGAGGACGAGGCGGAAACTGCTGCCGCTGCTGGTACTGCTGGGGCGGCCTCTGCTGCTGCTGCTGCGGATGCTGATATCGGGGACGAGTGTTGCTGCCCGAAGAGGATGGAGCCATCTTCCTCTTCTTATCCTCAATCTCCCGGCGCTTACGCTCGGTGTTGAGGGCCGCATCAACCAGCTGGTTGAAGTTGTCGAAGCGATGGTTCAGCAGCGCATACTGGATGTGATCGTCCAGTCCCTCCTTGAAGTACTCCTGCTTATCGCTGTCGCGAGCGACGTCAGCAGGGGCGTAGCGGGCAAGCTGAAGGAAACGGTCACGGTACTCCGTCACCGTCATCGATCCCTGCTTAAGGGCACGGAACTCCTTCTGCTTCATCTTCATTATGCCCTCAGGAATATGGTGGTTCCTGAAGCGCTCACGGAACTGGTCCCACATGAGAGCATCACGATCCCGAGCTGGGTAGGACTCCCACCAGTCAAGAGCGGAGCCTCGCAGCTGCCCTGCTGCGTACAGAACCCGCTCTCGGTCGTCGCACTGCGCTACAACCAACTGGCGCTCCACCGAACGAAGCCAGTCGTCTGCCTGGAGTGGATCCGTGGCGTGAGAGAAGGTCGGAGGGTGACCTCTCAGGAAATCCGCACGCCGATCACGAGGCTGAGGTGGCGGAGGAGGCGGCGGCTGGGCGTGAATCTGCTGCAGAGCCTGAACGGTATTGTTCAGGGTCGCCATCATCTGCATCTGGAGCTGGAAGAACTGCTCCGGGGTCAGTGGTGGAGGCATCGGCAACGGCTGACCAGTACTCTGGTTGTTCTGCTCCTGCTGGTTAGAACCGGAACCGGTGCGCCTGGTGTTCACCATCTGATTGCAACAAACGAAATTTATAAGAGATAGATAGGGTATAACTTCGGGAAGGAAAACCCTGACGGGATAAAATAGGGAGAAAGGAATGTACGGTTTTACCCCCAACGATCTAAATCAAATTTTATTATTCAGTTCAAGTGGGGTTAGGATCAATTTGCATGAACAAGTTTAACTACTAGCCTATGCTATCAACCAAAAAGCCAAATCAAACATTTGCACAATAACAAACATTCAATATTCACAACTTAGTCGAGTTTATCACACTACTCGACCAACACACTCGTTCTAGCGTATTTTTATCGGGACAACCTAAACTTATAAATTACAGGATTAGGCGACTCAGGCCAACGTCTACGGAAGACTCAAGCTATTTCTCAGAAAGGACAGGAGAGAGATAGCAAATCAAGGACTTAAGGCTCAAGGAATAGAAGCAGAAAATGAGGTTTGGGTTTTGCGGAAGCAGAGCAAGCGAAAAGAAGTCCTAAACTCGACCAGTTCTATCTAGGCTTCGTCCTACAGTCGACACGGCTCTGATACCAATCTGTCACACCCGATTTATAAGAACATAAATCGAGCAATCATATATGCGCCAGGATCAAGTCACGCATATATACAACAGATTATCAAGATATCACAACACATGTCACGAATAAAAGTGTATAAATTAATAAATGAATATCTTTATTACAACTGAATCAAGAATCAGTTCAAGGAATGCGGAAGCGTAAACGGGATACATGAAGAGCTGGGCGCCACAGGGACGTCGACGGGGAGACAAACGCCTAGAAGTCGTCGAAGCCGCTGACGTAATCCTCCACGTTGCTGGGCACTGAGCAGCAGTCGAAGATATCCAAAATAGAACAGAAGAGTAGAGAGGCAAGTGTGAGTACAACTAGTACTCAACAAGTATAACACGAGTATGAGGCTCTAAGGTTAGCTGACTCAACTGCATTAGCTTTTAATCTTGGCAAATTTTATTAAAGCTAATTACTACAAGTGGATGAGTTACCATAACCCAAATTGCATAAAATTAATCAATATTAATTAAGAACTACTGAGAACCATCCCAACCAAAACCACCCGGGGAAATCTCCCTAACCAAAGGTTGATAACCCCACTAATCAAACGGAGGATCTGGGCCGCTCGTGACTGTGAGCACAGCTGATATATCAGTTTTACACTCTCGAGAGGTTGCACAACTTTACCCACAAGTCGTGAGCTACGCTAGTTGTTCATCACACTTCCTTAGGTGAGATGGCTAGCAAGCACACTACGAGACCGTTACAAAGGATCACGTTGGTAAGGTGTAACCGCTAAGGATTCTGGATCAGTGACGATGGGGCCCACCTCCGGGGGTACAAGACACACAGCACAGACCAAGCCGGAGGAGCAGGGACCATTGAAGCTTACCACCCCTCTTGCCCACGCAGGTAAGTTACCCCCGAACCAAAATGACCTAATTAGTAAGTCAAGACCGTCCCATTCCAGTCTTGTGGTTGCGCGGTTGTCCCAGGTTGTCGCTCTATGAACCGGTCCTTATGGAGAGTGGCCAACCAAGCACTAAGCACCGTGCTGGCCCCCTAAACCATGTTTCTAACAAAAACATCTTTTAAGGACGCACAAACCACTCAAGCACACAGCACAGAGGGTCGGCTCCAGAATTAAGTTGCATATAACCATTAACAAATTAATTAAAAAGGACCAAGTGTGTTATAGCGCAGCAACCTAGCACAACTAACCACAATGCAACCCAAAGGATATATATATAGGATATAAAGTGGCTAGGAAATCCTTATAGGCATACAGAATTTAAATGCAGTATGAAATTGTATTTAAAAGTGATAGGAGGTTCATGCTATACTTGCCTTCCTCGTACTTTCCCGGCTGCTGCTCGAACTGCTCGGAAGATGGCTGCTCCTGGCACTGCTCCGGTGGCTCGACGTCTACTCACGATCGTAACAGCAATACATGGCCACACATGCACACACATGCAAACAATAGCAAAATATAAGAAACAGTACACCAATACATTAGAACAGCACATAAAACTGGTCTAGAACTGTTCTACGCATTATAACGATCGCGTGGATATAAAGAACGCCTAAAACGGAGCTAAAACGCGAAAACCACGCTTAAAACAAGATACAGGGACCTATTTGTAAGAAAACTGGGGGTTCCAAGGGGTTCTGCGCAAAAACTGAGGGTCTAGACGCAAATAATGGGTAGACACAGGGGCTAGCACACGAAAACCCAAGGCATGGACTGCAGGCACTAATTCCAGGAAGCTCAGGGGCCTAAAAGCATAAAACAGGACTTAACCGTAATTATTTTAAACTACGGGGGGACTGCGGGTTGATTCCTAAAAAGCGCAGGGGCTCTTTAACAAAACTATCACAGCTGAGGGGTATCTTCTAATCTGGGCCGTCGTGTCTAGATCGGACGGTTGGGACCCAATCTAGTTCGGACGGTCCGATCTGCACGGCGGAAAGTCCGGACGGTCCGATCTGGAACAGACCGGTCCGATCTGGCTGGCTCGCGGGGACGGCTGAACGGTCGTCGGAATTTGACTCCCGCGGCGGCGCACGGCTCGGGCTCGCCGGAGCTCGGCGTTCCCGCGGCTCCGGGGCCAAATCGACCCGGGCCTGGGTCGGGCGTGATCCGCGTGACAAGCGCGAGCTACCTAAGGCTAAAGCGAGCCACGGGAGGGGTTCTGGCGACAAGCACGACGGCGGGGGCGGCTCGGCGCGGCGGCGCAACGACGGCGCGCGCATTCCGAGGGCTAGGAAGGATCCTAGGCTTGGACATCTAGCGCATAAGCTTCGGGGGTTTGATGCGATGCTCACCAGGGGCTTGCGGAGACCGGAGCTGCGGCGGAAAGAGGACGACGACGACGACCGGCGGCGGAGGGGTCGGGCTCCCGCGGAGGAGGGCGATGCCGGGGTGGCCGGGCCCTCTGGATGGTGGGAATTGCTCCGGGAGGTTCCTGCGAAGGAGATGGGGAGGTCAGCACGGCTCGGGAACCTTTGGCAGTGAGCAATCGCGGCGGCGGAAGGTCTCACCGTCGATGGCTTCGGGAGGAAATTCGGACCGAGGAGCGGGCCGAGATTGCGGGTGAAGGGCGCTGGAGCTTCTGGGTGGTGGGGCGATGCTGATGCGCAAGCTCTTGCGGCCCGTGGCGCGGTGGAGCGGCGTGCCCACGGCAAGGCCGAGGATGCAGCGCGGCGGAGGAGAAGGGCAGCAGCGCTGGGGTTTTGGGGCGGCTACAGGGTAGGGGATGAGATGCAGGGAGTTGGGGATCCTATTTGTGGGGCGATGGGGCAACCTCGGCGTGCGGGCCCGGCACGAGGGCTCGCCGGAGATTTCGGGCGGTCGCTGTGCGGCCGGTAGAGGGAGGAGGAAGAAGGGGCCGACAGATGGGGGCAGGCTGAGGGAATGACTGAGAAAGGCAAGGAACGACTGAGAAAGGAAAGGAATGACTGGGAAAGGAAAGGAATTACTGAGAAAAGAAGGAATGACTGAGAATAGAAAAGGAATTACTGAGAAAGGAAGGAATGACTGAGAATAGAAAAGGAATTACTGAGAAAGGAAGGAATGACAGAGAAAAGAAAGACTACGGGAGTGACTGAGAAAAGAGAGAATGACTGACTCACTTTCCTGTTTCCACTCAAATCTATTGGAATTTAGTTCGAATTTGAATTCAACTTGTATGCACTCAACCAAAAACAACTTATGCACCAGCATGAATGCACAAACATGTTGAACCTAAAATAAATTTTAATTCTTTGTGTTATAAAATTACTTTAAATGCGAGATAAACTAGGGAAAACCCTGAAAATTTTATTTAAGCCCAAATAAATTCCTTAAAATATGAGAGAAATTACATTAGGGTGTTACAGAAAATTATAGGGACCTTTTTGTAAAACATAAATTTCTCATTAATCTAAAATCCTAATGAAGAAATGCCCAAAACGAAAATTGGAGAGTTTTTCAAACTCTACAACATTGCTTTAGGGCTCAAGTTCAAAAACTCAAAACTTATATCTTTACACATTAAATTTTGAACAAAGGTTGGATTTGAATTACTTTTGTCCTAAAGGGTATAATTTCATAACATTTAGGACCCGAATGCAAGCATTTATGACACGTCATGATGACGGGATAGACACGTCATATTGATTGGATAGACTTGTCATGATGACTTGCACCTTTTACACTTTAGCCCTGAGTAACTTTGAGAGTTACTTTTGTAAATCAACTACTTGAATAAAAGAACTTGTACTTTTATAAAATTACAATAATACCCTTATTTTCACAACTTTACCCAAATTTTTACACAATTCAACGCATACATTTCAAATGAAACTTTTGGATAAATATATATTTTTTACAGGGGATAAAGTAAGAAAAACATGTTTGCAAAACCACCCTTCACTTATTTTGAAGTTACCTCCTATCCAATGACATTTTGCAAAAACAACCCTAGTTTTTCCATATTTACAAAAATACCCTTTTTCACTTGCACTTTAAATTTTCAAAAGCTTCACATAAACATACACAAGCTTTGCATTAACAAGCACATACTTCACACTAACAAATAATGTGCCTACTTACAAGTACATGAACTGTCACACTTCGGTCCATCAGATCCGTAGTTTTCTAGGTCTTGCTGGCTACTACCGTCATTTCATTCCCGATTTCTCTCGGATAGCCAAGCCCATGACAGAGCTGTTGAAGAAAGAAGTTAAATTCTCCTGGAATGAGAAATGCGAAGAAGCTTTCCATGCCTTAAGAGCAAATCTTACCACTGCTCCAGTTTTGGCTCAGCCAGATACATCCAGACCTTTTGATGTCTATTGTGATGCATCAGGCACCGGACTTGGGTGTGTACTTATGCAGGATAACCGTGTGATTGCATATGCCTCTAGAGCACTTCGGACGCATGAGCAGAATTATCCTACTCATGATCTTGAGCTTGCCGCCGTTATACATGCACTTAAACTTTGGAGACACCATCTTATGGGTACCAAGTGCAATATTTATACAGATCATAAGAGTTTAAAGTACATTTTCACGCAAGCGGATTTGAATATGAGGTAAAGACGTTGGCTAGAGCTTATAAAGGATTATGATCTTGAAGTACATTACCATCCGGGCAAAGCCAATGTGGTTGCGGATGCACTTAGCCGCAAATCACATTGTCATTGCTTATTAGTAGAAGTTTTCAACAACACTCTTTGCTGGGAAATGAGAAAGCTTAATCTGGAGATTGTTCCTCAAGGTAGTTTGAATCATATAGCAGTTGAGCCTATACTCCAGGATAGTATCGTTATGGCACAACTACATGATAAGGGAGTCAAAATTATCAAGCAACAATTAGCCCAAGGAGAAGAAAAGTATAAATGTTTCCAAGAGGATCCTAAGGGAATTCTCGGTTTAAGGGACGTATGGTTGTACCCAAAAACCATCAGCTTCGCAAGCAGATAATGGATGAAGCACATTTATCTAAATTTGCTATGCACCCTGGTAGTACGAAGATGTATCGGGATTTGAAACAAAATTTCTGGTGGACTCGTATGAAAAGAGAAATAGCAAAGTACATCTCTGAATGTGATATTTGCCAAAGAGTTAAGGCCAGTCACTTAAGGATTTCTGGTACACTGCAGCCTCTACCTATTCCTTCTTGGAAATGGGAAGATATCAGTATGGATTTTATCGTAGGTTTACCCAACACTTCCCAGAGGCATGATTCCATTTGGGTGATTGTGGATAGACTAACTAAAACCGCTCATTTTCTTCCAGTACATACCACTTACAATGCTAAGAAGTATGCTGAAATCTATCTAGATCAAATCATACGTCTCCATGGCATACCTAAAACGATCATCTCTAATCGTGGAGCACAGTTTGTTGCTCATTTCTGGGAGCACTTCCAACAAACTCTTGGAACCAAGTTAATCCGAAGCTCCGCATATCATCCACAGATAGATGGGCAAACCGAAAGGATCAATCAAATCCTAGAAGATATGCTTCGAGCTTGCGTGATCCAGTACGACAAGCATTGGGATAAATATTTAGCTCTGGCAGAATTCTCCTATAATAACAGTTATCAGTCAAGCATCAAAATGGCTCCTTTTGAAGCCTTATATGGTCACCAATGCAGAACTCCTTTAAATTGGTCTCAGAGTGGTGAACGCGAAATCTTTGGACCTGATCTTGTTACCGAGGCAGAAGAAAAGGTAAAGATCATTCGGAATAATCTAAAAGCAGCTCAGTCAAGACAAAAGAGCTATGCAGACAAAAGGAGGAAACCAATATAGTTTGAAGTAGGTGATTTTGTATACCTGCGAGTGTCTCCTACTCGAGGTGTTCAACGATTTGGTATCAAAGGCAAACTCGCTCCTCACTACATTGGTCCTTTTGAAATCCTTGAAATATGTGGACCCGTAGCCTATCGACTTCAACTTCCTCCTCAGCAAGCAGCCATTCATAGTGTCTTCCATGTATCTCAACTGAAGAAATGTATCAGTGTTCCTACCGAAATCATTGATGCACAAAGCATCGACATCGAACCCGATCTTTCCTATAAGGAGCATCCAATCAGAATCTTAGATACCAAGAAAAGAAGTACCAGAAAAGCAACGATCAAGATGTTTAAGATCCAGTGGAATCATCATACGGAAGCAGAAGCTACCTGGGAAACCGAAGACTATCTTCAGAAGAACTTCCCAGACTTCCTTAAGAATTCTTAGGTATCTACCCTCTCATTATATCATTCCTGTAATCTCGAGATGAGATTCCTTTTAGGGGGGGGGAGGTTGTGACACCCTAGTGTTAAATATAGCAAGCCAATAGGAAAAATGTTGTGTATGGTTGGAATTGTGTGAAATTTGAGTGAAGTTATGAAAATAAGGGTATTTATGTAATTTCACAAAAATACAAGTCCTTTTTTTGTAAGAAGTTGAATTATAAAAGTAACTTTCAAAGTTACTAAGGGCTAAAATGTAAAAATGCAAGTAATCATAACCAGTCATAAATGTTTGCAGTTAAGCCCAAAATTACATAAAATTCACCTTACTAAGGACAAAAACTTTATAAAAGTTTGATTTGAGTGCAAAAGGATAAAATAAAGCATTGAGCTTTGGGTTTTTGAACTTGAACCCTAAAGCAAAGTTGAAGGATTTGAAAAACCCTACAATTTTTATTTTGGTAATTTCCTCATTAGAGTTTTGGATCAGTGGAAAAATTCTATTTATAGTGAAGTCCCTGAGATTTCTGCAAATTCCAACGAGGTCCTTCGGACCTTCTTTCCCCTTCTTCCTCCTCTGGCACATGCTCTGCTCTGCCCTCTGCTCCTCTGCCGTCGGCCATCTGCGCCGCTCACCGCCGCGCCAGCTCCTCCCCGGCGCCACCTCCTGCCGCCCTCGTCTCCACGCGTCGCCCCCAGCCCGAGCACCGCCCTAGCTCCTCCTCCCTGGCCCTCCCGCGCGCGCGCCACGCGAACCCGAGAGCCGCCCGGCCGCCACCTCATCGCCGCCGTATCCCGCGCTCGTGCTTGCTCCTCTTCCTTTCTTCTTCTGCCCAGTAGCACCAGCTGACGGTACTAAACCCATTTCCCTTCCTCTCCGTTGCCGTGGGCACCCAGACTCCCGAACACCACTGCCGCCACCTTCTTCCACTCCGGTGACCTCCTGCTCGCCGTGGGCAGCCCACTCCAATCCACCCCGCACCAATACAACCCCCTGGGAAGCTTTCCCTCACCTCACTGACGCTCCCAACCCACCCCCGTGGCTGGACCTCCACCGGAACTACCTCGTCGTCGATCCCCTCCTCGCCGGTAAGCTCCTGTCGCCGCCGAGCCCTTACCTCCACCCCTCCTCCGTCCAATCCAACCACCCCAACAGCTTCCCCTCATCCTACTGCAACTACCAGGCCCGAGCTTGGCCGCCCTCCTCGCCGGGAAGCCCCTCGCCGATGAGCTCCTCTCTGCCGCTGCCTCGGTCGCCGTGGGAACCTCACCTCCGGTCACCCCCTCTTCCTCCCAAGTCCACCCATCGATGCGCCATGAGCCCCTAGTGCCCGTAGGCCAGCCCTTCTCCACCCCCTGCCACCCCCCTCGCCGGAATTTGGCCGGCGACATCCCTGCTCTTCTTCCCCGACAAGCCAAGGGCATATGTGGGAAGATTTCAAAAGTTCTAAGGGTCTTCCTGCAAGATTTCAGAAACCCCCCCCCCCCAATTCAAAAGCTGTGAACTTCAAAAATGTGTAGAAAATTGTAGAAAATTAAAAAAAATGCCAAACTAGTTTTGTTTGAATCCTTATGTTATATTCGACTACTTTTATATAGTAAGTTTGAACTGTATGTGTGTAATTTTTTATGTAAATTAAATACTAGGAAATGAGTGTTTTATTTGTATCTCATGTTATGTGCATGTGTTGTGACTGAATTTTGGAACCTAGCTTGTATGTTCCATGTGTAGCTATGTGTAAAAATCTCAAGTTCTTTACTGCTCAATTACATAGAAATTCGAGTACCTTTGTTGTATGTTGATAGAAGTTTAATAATTTAATTCTAGATTGATTCCTTCATGTATAAAGCTGAAACTTTTACCTTAACTTTACTTCAGCATGCTTAATCCGAGATAAAACTTTGAGAGTCAAAATCCAAGTGTAACTCCAGTAGTGAATTTAAGTTTAGATTCAAAGAAAATTCATGAACAATAGCTCTAGTTCATGAAAATTTATCAAAATATTTTGAGGTGTTATTCTTAAGTAGTGTGTCATGTTCATAAACTTTCAACCCATAATCAGATGTAGAACAACTAGAATAAATAGAAATTGATATAATAATGCTATATTCCTAATTTATCAAGGTAAACCCATAATTAAATGATAACCTAGGATTATTAAAGATAATTAGCTAGGTAAATAAATAAAGTTATTAAGTGTAATTAGTTTAATTGTTTAAGATAACCAAACATGCTACCTCATGCAGTTAGTTGAATGGTTAGGGTTACTACCCATGTTACTTAATGTAACTAAGTAAATGGGTTAATACCCGATAAATGACTGCCCGGTAAAAGGGAAATTGTGTTGTTTGCTAGTATGTAATGTTAAGTTCATTGGATTGCAACTTTATTGTGAAATAGAATAAAAGTCCATGCATTGTCTAAAACTGTATTGTTTACATCGCATGTAGACTCGACGCTTCTCGCTGACGGAGACTATCAGATTCTTCCGGAACCCGAAGTAGAAGTCTCTGAACACGCCGGGAACATCGTCGGAGAATTAACTGAAGCCCCAAACCCGAGTTTAGAAGAAATTGTTAACGTTCCTGACCCCAGCCCCGCCAGTGAAGGCAAGCCCCGGACATAAACCACTACTTTATTTACACTGCAATCTATGTTATATATATATACTTGTGCATTAAGTTCTTAGGAGTTGTCTGGAAACCCTAGTTGCATATTTCTAGGAACCGATGAATCAAATAATAGAACCTGAGTCCGACTAGTGCTATGCTAATAGGACCGGTAGAAGTCGAGTGATTTCCTGTCACTCGCACGATATAGAAATTGGATGTTTATGATCCTGCAATCACTATAAGGATGACGGACGGGGTTATGTGCAAGTATCACTGAAAGGAAGGATACCCCATCTATGTTGATGAATTTGGTTAAGGTCGCAGCGTGTGGTAGTGGCAGTTAAGCGTTTGAAAGTACTAGCCACATGCCGTGAAATATGGTAAGCGGTAAGCCTAGTAACCAATCGGCCCGGCAAGTGGACTCGTCTCCCACCACTCGACTTTTATTTTATGTTTACACGCACCAACGTGTGGGAGTACGTTCTGCAGAGCAGACAGGAATACGATCATACAGTCGCGCTATAGACGTATGTCCTGCACATTGGATGTGCGTATGGTCCTGCAGTCGCTTGTGGTGGCATTGCTCCACGACCCGGAATGAAAGGCAAACGGTTGCTTCGGAACAACCTATCGTTGTTCCAAGCGTGTGAGTTAGGTTTACCTTGCAAGAGTTAAAATTCAATTCAGAATCATCCATTTCTCGCGGTGATTGAGACTGCTTAATTTAGAGTAACAAGAGAAATCTTATGATGAGTAATACTGATGTATGCTTTAAAAAGACTCTACCTTGCTTGAGTAGTTATAGGTGCTTACCTAGAATGATTAAAGGAACTAGAAACTGAAAGCTAAAATAAGAAATTAAGCATCTACTCTTTGTTGCTTTTCAGCAAAAGCTAAACCCGGAACCTTTGCAAAGCCTTCATGGTCTAGTTATGGGCTAAATATACCCTAATTTTGGGTAAGTCTTGCTGAGTATTAGAATACTCAGTCTTGCAATATGATTTTATTTTAGGTAATATCTCTGAAGACCCTACTCTTCCCATACCTTGGCCATATGCTTTGCCTGATGGTTGGTCCGTGGAGTGGGACCTGTCCCCAGCCAACACTGATCATAACGAGTGATGTCATGCCATGGCTTAGCATGATGTCCATACTGGCGACGTGTATAGTTATCGTACTTTGAATTCCGCTGCTGTGAACTTGAATTTTTAAACTGGTTTGTAATAACTTCTACCGGTCCAGAACTTATGCTATTCTATAAACTCATGTAATATAAGTGCTTGTGATGTAAAATATGATGGTGATTGTATCTCTGGACTCACCTTCATGTGAGGTACCTTGTTGGATCCTGCTTTTGGTGGTTTATCAGGACGTCACCCGATAGGCCAAGGGGTTACACTGTTTGAAGTATGATTGGAGCCCTTGAGAGAGAGGACTTGCGTACTTGAGCCGGTGTAATTCAGGTTGGTTCTGCCACACGATGCTACCATTGGGGACTAAGGATGCGGCGTATGGTAAATGATCTTCGAATTGGCATGGGCCTTATAGAGTTGATCAAGCTCTACCAGGGAATGCGTACATGCTTGAAGAATTGGATGGAGTTAAATTTACGGTAGCCATCAATGGCCAACACCTCAAGAAATATTTCCCAAGCATGTGGGAAGACGAGTGATGAAGCCGATGTAATGCATCAGGCTATGGACCAATACAATCAGGGTATCTGTGAGGAAAGCCAATGTGATACATCAGGCTGCAAGTCGACATGATCGGGTACTTTGTGGTGCATTAGGCTGCAGGTTGGTATCCATCGGGTACTTTAAAAGCCGGTGCAGTGCATCAGGCTGTAAAGTAGAACGAGATAAACAAGTCAGATATCTAAAGAAAGAGCAGTGCAGGTCCATGCACGGAGCTAAAGATTGAATAGCTGATGTTAAGCCATTGACTTTAGAAGCAATAATTAGAACGTGCAAGTCCTGGGGTTTGATAAAAAACAGAGCAGTCGATTGCGGGTGTCTCTTGATCTTAAAAGAATAGGTTCGACTTCTTTGCAGGTTTTCTTGATAATTATATTTTTCGACTTGATTTGGGCTCGAGAGGAAGCAGTAACAACAGGAGCACATCTGAAAGCCGGTTTTAAGGAACAGTCACACAAGTTGTCTTGGCATACAACTAGATGGCGGAAGAAAATTAGGGATGGATCTTGGCAGAGTACTCTTGATATTGGCGAACTCATTTGAAGGGTACTCGAGTTCTCGAAGATCTCTGAGATATTTGAACTCATTTGAAGGGTACTCGAGTTCTCGAAGATCTCTGAGATATTTGATCCGGAATAAAGGAAAGGCTTGGGATTGGATCGGACAATCCAAGGAGAAAGGCCGATGCGATGCCATCGGACTTTAGATGATTGGATTTTCAGGTATTGGATTACTGAATACTGAAATGAAAGGGTTCATCTACGAGAAATTATTACAAAAGAAGCTGATCTACCGGCTCTGTGCATAATGGCGGAAGACCCTACGAACTACCACCAGTAGGTCCCTAAGGAATTGTGGCGCTTGTATGGGGGGGATGCACTGGTGTCATCGTTGCCGCTACCTTCACCGCCGCCGCCGTTGCTGTTGCTGTTGCCACCATCATCGCTGCTATGATCGGTGTCGTTGCTAGCGTCCCCGTCATCTTCTGAAGTCGACGATCCACCGCGCAGGAATCCTCCTGTTGCCGAGTCGTCATCGGTGGAAGTGTCCTTGGCATTTTCTTTCGAGGAAGAGAAGAAGTCATCATCCCAGGAGTCTTCGTCACCTTCGTCCAGATCCCCATGAAGGAGAATATGGAGGTCCTCATCGTCGGTCAGGGACTCATCATCCTTAGACCAAATGTTGAAGTCCCACTCCTCTGCGTCCCAATGCAGAGGAGCGAGAGCCTCGTATGAAGCTACTGGGTCGAACTCCGGTGTTGCCTCCCTGAAGGTTTCGGAGTCAGGAGAGGTGATGGAGATTATAGAGGAAGAGGAATTGGAGGAGGCAGAGGAAAAGGAAGCCATCATCAGGGGATGCAGAATATGCTGGTGCGGTTAATGCACGGAGGAAGAAGATGGATAGAAGTAAATCCGCCGATGCCAGTATATAAGGGCGGAGATGGAAGGCGAAGCGGCGCTGTGGCGATTTCCGAGGGAGAAGTCGAAGGGTCGCGTCCGATGGCATTGGAAGGCAGCGTGCGCGTACAGGCCCTGGAAGCCGAGGGGTCGCATCCGATGGCATTGGGGGCGGCATGTGCGTGTAGAAATCTTAGAAGTCGAAGAGGCGATGGTTTCGGAATTATCATTGCCAAAACCAGGGGGCATGTGTTATCGCCATAATTTGATTGGGCCAAGGGATGGGCCGAGAGCAACATGGGCTGAAGGAGATCATCATGACGGTTTGCGAATCGGCTCCTGTGCGAGCGTGTTAAGGGCTGGGATGGCTGTGTATTTAGTAAGGATAGCTTAAATATAGTAAGTTAAAGATTGTTTCGTAATCAACTAGGGTTAGTTAAGAAGATCAAGTCTTCGGACTATAAATATGTATCATGAGATTCAATAAAGGATATCCAACATTCACAACAAACTCTCGGCGCACCGCCACCCCTTCCTCGAGGGCTTTCTCCAGGTAATCGACATGCTGCTCCGATCATGTTCCGCATGATCCGAGCAGCGTTGCGTTTATCTGCTTATCTTTGTGTTTCTCGTACTAAAGCATTGTTGATGATGAGTAACACTAGTTATCTTAAAAAATTATGTACTGCATTAGTTCCGAATAGTCCATCTATGTTCTGCTTGCTGTTCGTAATCGTTTAGTTGCCCTTGTACGTGATTTCGGGTGCAAGGGTAGCACCTTGCTCTGTTATCGCTTAGTAGATCTAATCTGTTACGGTAGTTCTTTGCATTATAAGAATTTGGTTTAATATTCGTAAGATTAGGCCCTTCAAATGGGTTAAATGTTCCAGCTGCATGATTGGTGCTTTATGGTAATCTAAGGAGGGATTGTTCTGGGAATCGACTTGTTAGTTGGTTGTTAGGCCTCTTTTTAGGTTAACATCTTGTTATCTTTCATGATCATTAGGCTTAACTATGCGTGGGATGTTCCGGTTGCACGGCGAAGGTTTTTTCTGTCGTAGATTGGATTAGCTTGGTAATTACAGAGTATGCTTTTGTCTTTTTCATCGGATTCATACAAGGTATTCGAATATTAATAGATTTGAATTGTTAAACAGGTGCAATCGGCTTCTTGTAGCCGATTCTGAGGGTTACCCAAAGACCTAACCTGGTACAAGGACAGGCCCAACCTAGAGCAGAGGCTCCATCGGCTCTTTTAGCCGATCTTGGGAGGCATTTTAAGATCCGGTCGCGGCTCGGACTAATGTTTGACATGGCTGTGTATGCAGGGGAATAACTGATAATGGCTTCTACACCTTCCTGATCAGGTATAGGTCAAGTGGCACGCTTAGCACATCATCAAGCCAGGGCGTGTGCCGGACTTCCGGGCCGTTGACCGAGGGACCGGGACCCACTAGCCGTCTCGGAAGCCTCCCGGCTCCTCGTGTTGCTTGTCGCTGCTCGCCGGTGGGTTTTGACCGACAACAATGAGTAGTTCTACCAGGCTACGAATAGTTACAACCAGTGTAGGGCGTGGGCCATATCCCACCCCTTATCCTGTAAGATGTAGGCCATATGCGCAGTCCCGTATGCCCGGGTCTGATAAGCCCCCGAGCTCTTTGTAGTCGAGTACTGCAGGCGTCCGAATACTTTTGAAGGTGTCTTTGAGTTCTCCCGAACTTCATCTTCAAGGTGTCCTCCGAGTACTTCCTTGGCTGCATCGAGGCTATGAGGTGCTCATGCCCTGAGTAGTTGTCAAGTCCTCTTTTACATGGGGTGCGATTAAACTCGCACTCCATATGGAGTAGCCACCAAGACTTAGGTTGACTCGTAGAATCAGGCTGAGGGTCAATTTAATCTTGAGTCTTCTATCCTTATCTTCCAGCAGATTTGAAAAATAAGTCACTGATGACACGTGTCCCGCAGCCCCCGAGCCTTGAATGCAAATCCCCAAGTTTTGGAATAAAGGATCCAAAGAATCATGGCATGCAATATATGACGGCAAAGATTTGATTGGTGAAGATGGGCAAATTAGTTTAGTAAATTCGAAAACCTCTTTTTTCGGGAAGCATTCCCTAAAAATGGTTAAGCAAATAACTTCACCAGAAAATGCCCTAAATTACCACTCAAATCAAACCTTCATTGCTGAGAGCCGTGTCGTATCCAGCCCCCGAGCCTGGGAGCTAGATGAGTCGCATAGTATATGCCTAGTAGTCAGTGGCGCCAGCCCCCGAGCCTAGGTATTGGCCAATTGCCTCTGGATCTTGAACTGTCGATGAAGCTAACAAGTTGGAGACGATTCCGACTAATCTTGTAGACGAGGCAAGTAGTCGATGTAGCCGCCAGCATGTCACCAAGCACAGTCAATTCCGACTAGCTTGTAGGCAAAACGAGTAGTCGAAGTAGTCGCCAGCGTGTCGCCGTGCATTCTTCACACAATCCAATAGTTGCTGATGGTTGTTGATGAACCCAACTAGTTGGAGTCAAATCCGATGAGTGGTCGGTGTAGTCAGCAACATGTAGTCGAGCGTTCTTGCGAAATTGGAGTAGTCGTTGGGGATTGTTGATGAAGCCAACTAATCGGAGTTGAATCCGACTCGCCCAGCAGCACGGTCCAGATCAGGTCCCCTACAAGATTAACATAAAAGTAGTTTGTAACTGATATACATGAAAACATGTTGGGAGCAATGCCCTTGCAGTAAACTCCATGTATAACTAGTCAAAAACTAGTAAATGGAGAAATACTGAAAGTATGGGAGTGAGGCCCCTTCAGTAACATAAAGTACTATCAGAGGCTAGTAGTCTAAACATTGCTGGAAGTATGGGATTAAAACCTCTTCAGTAACATAAAATACTAGTCGCTAACTAGTAATCAGAGTGTTACTAGAAGTATGGGAGCGAGGTCCCTTCAGTAAACTTGCACGGATACCAGTTGTGAACCAGTAAACGGAGTTGTCCTGAAAGTACAGGAACAAAGCCCCTTCAGTAACATAGAATACTAGTCAAAAACTAGTAATCTATTACTGAAACTATGGGAGCGAGGCCCCTTTAGTAAACTCGCACGTAATGCTAGTCGAAAACTAGTATAACAGATATAAGCAAACTTGCACGTAATACCGGTTTTAAACCAGTAGAACAGAGTTATATTGGAATTAGGGGAGCCAAGCCCCTTCAGTAACATAGAATACTAGTTGGAAACTAGTAATTAGAGCGTTACTGGAACTATGGGAGCGAGGCCCCTTCAGTAAACTCGCACGGATACCAGTCGTGAACCAGTAAACGGAGTTATACTGAGAGTATAGGAGCAAGGTCCCTTCAGCAAACTTGCATGTAATACCAGTCGTAAACCAGTAGAATGGAGTTATACTGGAAGTTGGGGAGGAAAGCCCCTTCAGTAACATAGAATACTAGTCGGAAACTAGTAATCAGAGCGTTACTGGAACTATAGGAACGAGGCCCCTTCAGTAACATAGAATAGTAGTTGGAAATTAGTAATCAGAGCGTTACTGGAACTATGGGAGCGAGGTCACTTCAGCAAACTTGCACGGATACCAGTCGTGAGCCAGTAAACGGAGTTATACTAGAAGTATGTGAAGGTGACTGGAAGTCAATTAGCGAGGGAGAGATGAATCTTGCAGGTATCTTCAGTCGTATCCTTGGGCGGACCATGAGAATTCACATGTTGACTTGTGAAAACATCACGGTTGGCCCTAAGGGACTGATGATGAGATCCTTCACGTGGGGTGATGTAACACCCTAATTTTTAAATTAGGAACCTAAATAAATTTTACTAGATTCTTTTCAGGACCCATAAGGTTTTTATTCAAATTATTTTGAATTTAGAGCATTTACCGTGAATTAATAGTAATTTACTTAACCATAAAAAGAAATATAAGGAAATATAGGTCTTGTGCATTTCATACCGCATTGCATTGTTTCATTGCTTGTCTTCCATTTTAATTTAAATTTCAAATTTAAATTCAAATGCATTTGAATGCATTTCCTTTTCTCTCTCTCTCTTTTTCTTCTCTTGGCCCGGCCCATCTTCCCTCTCCCTTTTCCTTTTTCCCATGCGGCCCAGCCTAGCCTAGCATTCCTCTTCTCTCCCCTTTCCTCCTGCACGGCCCATGTAACACCCTAATGTAATTTCCCCAAATTTTAAGGAATTTATTTGGGCTTAAATGAATTTTCCAGACTTTTCTTAAATTTTTGTGGCATTTAAAGCAATTTATAACACAAGGTAATAAAATTTATCATAGGATTAAAATATTTGTGCATTCATGCTGCAGCATTGTTTTTCTTGTGTTGAATTTATAGGGTTTGAATTCAAACTTATTTGAATTCAAATAGATTGTTTGAATGGTTTGAGGGTAGAAAAGAAAAAAAAAGAAGAGAAGAGAAGGGAGCAGCAGCCCAGCAGCCCATCATCCCTCCCGTTCTCTCTTTTCCCGCGGGCCCTCTCTCCCTCTCTTTCTTCCCACGGCCCAAAGCCGCCCGAGGCCCAGCTCCTCCCTTTCCCTCCTTTCCTCCCCCGCGTGGGCCTCCGCAACTTCCTCAGCCCAGCTCGCACGCGCGCCAGCTCCCCTGGGCCGCTCGCTGCCGCTCGCTCGGCCCAGCCCCGTGCGCTGCCTCTCCTCCCCTCCTTTCTCTCTCTGGCCAGGTGGCCCCGCACGTCAGCTCCCCGTCCTCTTCCCCCTCTCCTCCTTCTTCCCCGGCGCAACGGCCCCGAAACCTCCGGCGATCTCCTTCGCCTCGGGCCCGCTCGCCAGGACGCCGCGTGGCCGCCCTATAAAGCCCCGCCGCCTCTCTAGGGTTTCCCCTAAGCCGCCGTCGTGCCCCGTCCGCGCAAACCCTAGCCCCGAGCATCGCCGCCGCCGCAAGCTTCGGGTCGCCGCCGCGCCGGCTCCTCACCGCCTTCCACCGTCGCCCAAGCACCGTGGGTTTGCCCCGGTGGGGTAAGGACCCTCTCCCGCCTTCCTTTCCCCTCGGTCTCCCCTCTCCACGGCCGCGCGCGCTCGCCGGCGTTCCCGAGCCGCTCGCCGCCGTCGCTCGGCCGCTACGACCAGCATTGCCGCCCCCGAACGCCTCAAATCGTTTCCCTGTGTCCTCCTCTCTCTTCCCGACCGGATCTCGTCGTCCATCGCCCGCGGAATTGCTCCATCGCGTGGCGCCGGCGAGCTCTCCGCCGCGCCCGTAGTCCCGCCGCCGCCGGAGTACCCTCAGCCGCCCGATCCGCGAAGGACGCGTAGGATTAGATCCCGCATACCCTCCGCCCAGAGCCCTCCGATCGCGATCTAACGGCCGAGCGTCGCCCATACCGGTTCGCCCCTGCGATTAAATCTGGGCCGTCCATCTCCGATGCAGCGGGAGGCATTAGATCCGCGCTAAGGAAGAGTCTGGAGCGTCGGATTGAGATCCGACGGCCGTTACGCGTAGATACCCCTTCGCGAGTTGGATCTAATCCGGGCCGTTGAGATTAGATCTGACGGTCCAGGATAAAAGCTACCGCTTCAGCCAGCCGTTTTGCTAAAGAGCCCCTGTCCTTTAGGGAAATCAACCCGCAGTACTCTTTAGTTCAAAAGTATTTATGTTTTAGTCCTGTTTTACTCGTTTAGACCCCTGGGCTTTCCAGTTTTCATACCCGCAGTCCATGCCGTGTGTTTTCACGTGCTAACCCCTGAGTCTATGCTTTAATTACGTTTAGACCCTCGGTTTTTGCGCAGAAACCCCTGGAAGTTCCGGTTTTCTTACAAAAAGGTCCCTGGCTCTTGTTTTAAGCGTAGTTTTCGCGTCTTAGCTCCTTTTAGGTGTTCTTTATATCCACACGATCGTTGTAACGCGTAGAATAGTTCTAGCATAGTTTTGTGTGCTATTTCTATGTAATGTTGTACTGTTTCTTATATTTTTTCCTTGTTTGCATGTGTGCGTATGTGCTGGACTGTGTTTTGGCGTTGCGATCGTGAGTAGACGCGGAGCCTTTGGATCAGTACCAGGAGCAGCCATCTTCTGAGCAGTTCGAGCAGCACCCGAGAGAGTACGAGGAAGGCAAGTATAACATGAACCTCCTATCACTTTTTAATACAATTTCATACTGCATTTAAATTCTGTATGCCTATAAGGATTTCCTAGCCACTTTATATCCTTTATATATCCTTTGGGTTGCATTTTGGTTAGTTGTGCTAGGTTGCCGCGCTATAACACACTTGGTCCTTTTTAATTAATTTGATTAATGGTCTTATGCAACTTAATTCTGGAGCCGACCCTCTGTGCTGTGTGCTTGAGTGGTTCGTGCGTCCTTAAAAATATGTTTTTGTAGAAACTTGGTTTAGGGGGCCAGCACGGTGCTTAGTGCTTGGTTGGCTACTCTCCATAAGGACCGGTTCATAGAGCGACAACCTGAGACAACCGCGCAACCACAAGACTGGAATGGGACGGTCTTGACTTACTAATTAGGTCGTGTTGGTTCGGGAGTAACTTACCTGCGTGGGCAAGAGGGGTGGTAAGCTTCAATGGTCCCTGCTCCTCCGGCTTGGTCTGTGCTGTGTGTCTTGTACCCCCGGAGGTGGGCCCCATCGTCGCTGATCCAGAATCCTTAGCGGTTACACCTTACCAACGTGGTCTTTTGTAACGGTCTCGTAGTGTGCTTGCTAGCCATCTCACCTAAGGAAGTGTGATGAACAACTAGCGTAGCTCACGACTTGTGGGTAAAGTTGTGCAACCTCTCGAGAGTGTAAAACTGATATATTAGCTGTGCTCACAGTCATGAGCGGCCCAGATCCTCCGTCTGATTAGTGGGGTTATCAACCTTTGATTAGGGAGATTCCCCGGGTGGTTTGGGTTTGGATGGTTCTCAGTAGTTCTTAATTAATATTGATTAAAATCTTATGCTATTGGGTTATGGTAATTCATCCACTTGTAGTAATTAGCTTTAATAAAAATTGCCAAGACTAAAAGCTAATGCAGTTGAGTCAGCTAACCTAGAGCCTCATAGTTTGTGTTAGGGCCTGTTCGGATCCAATGGAAAGAGAAAGAGAAAGTGAAAAACTTTTACTCTTTTGCACTTTTTTTGCACTTTTGGATCCAAACACCCCAAAGTGCAAAAGGGCAAATGCTACCGTAATTTTGCTAATTATGGATTAATTAGGCTTAATAGATTCGTCTCGTCATTTAGTCCTCATCTATGTAATTAGTTTTTTAATTAAACTATATTTAATACTTCTAATTAGCTTCCAAATATCTGATGTGATAGGAGCAAAAATTTTGCCATTTGCCCTTTTGCCATTTGCCCTTGGATCCGAACAACACCTTATACTTGTTGAGTACTAGTTTGTACTCACACTTGCCTCTCTACTTTCCTGTTCTATTTCGGATATCTTCGACTGCTGCTCAGTGCCCGGCAATGTGGAGGACTACGTCAGCGGCTTCGACGACTTCTAGGCGTTTGTCTCCCAGTCGACGTCCCTGTGGCGCCCAGCTCTTCATGTATTCATTTTACGCTTCCGCATTTCCTTGAACTGATTCTTGATTCAGTTGTAATAAAGATACTCATTTTATAATTTATACGCTTTTATTCATGACATATGTTGTGATATCTTGATAATCTGTTGTATATATGCGTGACTGATCCTGGCGCATATATGATTGCTCGATTTATGTTCTTATAAATCGGGTGTGACAGCCCACACCAGCCGGCTTTTCTTTTTTTTCTCCCCTCCCCATGCGGCCCAGCCGGCCCTGCTCCTTCTTCCTCCCAGCCCACCTGTGCGGCTCTCCGCTCTCCCTTCTCTCTCTCGCTAATAGACGGGCCCCGCCTGTCGGGCTCATCACCTACCTCAAGCCAGACTCAGGTTTGAACCCGAGTCCGACCGAGGCACGAGCCCCACCTCCACCCCCACGACGTCCTGGGTCCGCACGTCAAGGTCCACTCGGCCACCCTATAAAGCCGCCACCCCGCGCCCTCGGTCCTGCAAAACCTGCAGCCGCCGCCCTTTGCCTCGCAAACCCTAGCCCGTGCCGCCGTCTTCGTCGTCGCACCTCGGCCGCCGTCACCGCCGCCGCCTTGCCGCTCCTTTGTTGCCGCGAGCTGCTGCTGGAGTTCCGCCGTGGGGTGAGGGTCCTCGCCGGCCTGTTTTCCCCTTCCCTCTCCCCTTCCCGCCGTGACGCTTGCTTGCCATCGTTGCCGCACCGCGCCTCGCCGTCGTCCGCCTTATCTAGCCCCCGGCGACTTGTTACAAGCCCCTAAACATGTTCCCCTCCTCGTTCTCTTTCTCCCAGGCCAAACCCGAGTTGAAATCATGGCTGGAGTCATGTTTACGCAATTTCTCGATGAGCCCGCCACCGCTTGAGCTCGCCGCCAGCGTCCAGCGCTGCCGCCCGAGCCGCCAGCCGCTTCTCAATCGTCCGATCCAGATCCGACGGTCTAGATTAGAACCGATACCGGTCAATCCTAGGATATTTTGCACTTTAGCCCTTGAGTTCTATCGAAATCAACTCGCAGTCCACGGTAGTTCAAAAGTATTCACGAGTAGATCCTTTTTCTTCTCTTTAAGCCCCTATCTTTTTCTAAAATAGAATCCGCCATCCCTAGCCCCTTTGTTTTTCAATCTAAACCCTATATTTAAGGTTTAGTTAAGTTTTAGCCCTCGATTTCTTTGTTCAGAGCCCTTCTAGTTTCAACTCTTTTACAAATAAGCCCCTGGAATCATGTTTTAGCCATAAGTTCCCCGTTTTAACTCCGTTTTCATCGATTCTCATGCTCACGTGATCCTTGCGACATATACAGCAGCTTTATAATGTTGTTTTGCTCTAGTTATATTGTTTAGTGTACTGTTTCTTATTTATTGTACTTGTTTGTTTGTATGTACTTGTATGTTACGATAGATGGTCAGCAGTTCGAGGGTCCGCAAGAGTAAGGCTGTGAAGATGTTCCTGAGCAGCAGCAGTACTTTGATGAAGGCAAGTGATCCTTGATCATATTCCAGTCCTAATAATATTCTAAAATACACACATTTACTTTATATGCATGCATGTGCCTAGTTTCTTTTGAACTTTCTTGATTAAACCTGGGTTATTATATTTATATTGTAGATACACTAGTTGCTTTTATTTAGACTATGGTTGGATAACCTGAAAATCATGCTACACTTGTTTAACTTCATGTTATGAAATACTTTATTGGTAATAACTTTAAGGTCACTGCATTAATTGGAACATGGAGAACCACTTAGGAAAATAGTGCAACCACAATACTAATGGCTCTGGTCTTGGCTAATTAATTAGAAACTTTAGCTTGTAATGGGCTTCCCGAAAGGGCAAGAGGGGAGTGCGTTGATGGGGTATAGCTTGGTCCTCTTGAGGCATAGATATGATTCTGGTTAAGGCATCTCCCTCATTAGGGAGGGTTATGACCACTGCGGCCTAAAACCTTAGCGGACCATTGCACGTTAGGGAATCTTTGTAAAGGCCTCGTAGTGAATCCCCGCCACTCACCTCGAAAGTGTTTAAGGGCCTTGCAAACCCGGGCATCAAGGGAAACATGAGTTGTGGGTAAAGTGTACAACCTCTGCAGAGTGAAAACTAATATATCAGCCGTGCTCACAGTGAAGAACGGTTTTGACACTCACATGATAATTGAACTTAAAGATGATTTAAATTGAGATTCTTTATTCATGATGTTGTTACTTACCTCTTGGGTTGGTATATACTTACATTTAGTTAATGCTTGCTAAATAAAACTTGGTCAACTAAAAATACTTATCGCAGTCAAACCATGTCAGCTTTTTCTTGATTTTGGCCTTGCATATCATATAATTTACTCCACTTGCTGAGTACCAACTATAAGTGTACTCACGCTTGCTTTATTAAAACCAATGCTGCTCAGAACAAGATAATTGTCCGAAGTTCCCTGAAGATTTTGAAGAGTACTAGGCGTATGTCTCCCAGTCATCTATCTGTGAAGTTGAAGTTTGCTGCTAGTTATAAACGTTTATTTATTTGCTTAAGATTAAGACTTTCGGTCATGTAATAAAGTACTATCATACTCTCTTTCGTTATGACATTGTTTCAGGTATAACTTGTACCGTCTATCATATGTGTGAAACTGGGTGTGACAGGCGATGAGTTCCTTGGACAGGCCAAGACAAGTCTTAAGTGCCATGCAATAATGTCTCGGTTGGCCCAAAGGAGGTAACGACGAGGGCCTGCACTTGATCTTGATCGATTTCTTGGGCGGGCCAAGACAAGCCGTGTGTTGCCATGCAAAGATGTCTCGATTGGCCCAAAGGAAGTGACAACACAATCCTGTACGTGCATTGTTACAGAAGTAGTCATTGAGCAAGGATGACTCGGCCAGCCCAAAGGAACTCCTCACGCGGGCCAAGACAAGTCGTATGTTGCCATGCAAAGATGTCTTGATTAGCCTGAAGGAATTCCTTGGATAGGCCAAGACAGTTCGTACGACGCTGAGGTAAGGATGAACGAACATGCCTTGTTTTGGCTAAACTCCTCGATCCTCTGACCGAGTGGTTGAATGAATTCTTTAGGAAAAAACCTCTTGTGTTGAGATAAAACTCGAGAGAATGGTTAAACAAATTCCCTAAAGATCTCCGTAAAACCTCTTTGAATCGGGTCTCAGTCTTCTCGTGGGTGATTGGCAATCTTGATTCGTTGGTGATTGCTGATGAAGTCATGTCACTTGTTGATGAAATTGCACTAGTTTGTTGATGATCCCGACTAGTCAGAATCAATTCCAACTAGTCACTGGTGGTGTGAGTCCCACTCCCTACTAATTGTGTAACTGAAGTAGTCGTTGGCGGGTCGCCGAGTGCCCTCGCGATGGCAAAGGAGTCGTCGAGGAGTCGAGGGTCCTGCCTTTTTAGAACGGTGCTAGGCCCGACAGGTTGTCGAGGATGATGGCACAAAAAGGTGGGCTAAGCTGGGTAGCTTGGAGGACTCCGTGCCCTTCCAATACCTGAGCTTGCCCGACTAGGTTGAAAACACAGAAAGGTGGGCTGAGCTAGGTAGCTTGGAGGACTCATGCCCTTCCAATTCCTGGGCTCGCCTGACCAAGTTGAAAACACAGAAAGGTGGGCTGAGCCAGGTAGCTTGGAGGACTCGTGCCCTTCCTATGCTCGGGCCGCCCGACCAAGATGGAGGCGTAAAAAGGTGGCTGAGCTAGTAGCTTGGAGGACTCGTGCCCTTCCAATGCCCAGGCCCACCTGACCAAGATGGAGGCGCAAAAAGGTGGGCTGAGCTGGGTAACTTTAAGGACTCGTGCCCTTCCAATGCCCTAGCCCACCCGACCAAGATGGAGGCTCCATCAGGCCGCGATGGCTGTTTGGTAAAGGTATGGCATTGTTGATGAAGTCTGAGTAGTCGGCGGGGACGGGAGCCCTTCAATGGATGCTGGCTAGTCCTTCTCTGACTTGTAGTAGATGATCCAAATTCTCCTCCAACTTGTAGTAGATGATCCAAATCCTCCTCGACTTGTCGTAGACGATCCAAATCCTCCTTCGACTTGGCGAAGAACTTGTGGTACAGGACCTCCGACCGAGGGAGATTCGGTTCGAGGGGTTCCAGGTTGTCAATCGAGTCGTCGATTGCACGGTTGATGTCCATGCGGGTGGTATGGGTGCTTCAGGCTACTTCTAGTCGGAAAAATTTGATTTCCGGCGAGACCATTGGCAAGGTTGTGCAGGAGCAAGTCCCCTTCAGTAAACTACGTGTAATACTAGTCAAAAACTAGTAAACAAAGTGTTACTGGAAGTTTGGGGGCAAGGCCCCTTCAGTAACGTAGAGAATTAGTTGGGAACTAGTAATCTGAGCATTACTAGAAGTTTGGGAGCAAGGCCCCTTCAGTAACATAGAAAACTAGTCGGGAACGAGAAATCTGGGGGTTACTGGTAGTTTGGGGGTGAGGTCCCTTCAGTAACATAGAAAACTTGTTGGGAACTAGTAATCTAGGCGTTACTAGAAGTATTTGATAGACAATAGCGCAAGTGCTTTATTTGACTAATTAACGGGATCCACTAGTCATTGCCAAATGAGGCAACCACTTTTAGCAGTTGTCTCCAGGTAGTTGAGTAGGAGCTGAAAGCGGGTGGGGCTGTAGGCTTCCACTTCTTCGCGTTCCCGTTGCTTGGCAGTGATGATATTGTGGACGTCCCGGCTAGCGTTGATGATGGCACAAAGGTCACCCGTGGAGGAGTCGTGGAGGTTACCGCTCCCTGCTGGTTTGTCTCGACCGCGGCGGTGCCTGCGTTGGGCGCGCTTAGCATTGATGGGCCTACAGCTTTCCTTCTGGATGTCATCTGCGTCTGCTGCCTTGATGTTGGTTGAAGATTAGCTATCCATTGTTCTGTCCACATCTTCGTCGAGTGGATCAAGGAAGTACTCACCATAGTCGTCCAGCTGAACCCGCTCTAGGACTTCACAGTTCTCGTCGTAGTAAATCATGAGTACTTCTTGATTGGGAGTGAAGCGTTCGGCACTCCACACCACCTGGCCATCGTCTTCGTCGCCGGAAGGAGGGAGGGGTCTGCCTTCTTTGAAGGGTAGTTCATAGGGTATGGCAATGAATCGTGGTGGACTTGATTTGAGAGACCTGGAGGGTTTCATGCCCTCCCGACGCCCAAACCTGCCAGACCAATCTGATCCCCTTACCAGACCTTGGGTCACATGAGTAGCTGGATCCTAGTAGTTGTCAGAAACCATAGCCCCTCGACAAGCAGTGGCTTCTCCTTCTTCGAGTGTTGGTAGACGATCCAAATCCTCTTCCAACACGGAGAGGGTCCTGGGTTGGACCGCCTCGAATCGATTTTTATCCGTGAGCGATTTGTCATTGGAGCCAACTAGTCGGAACTGATTCCGACTAGTTGTTGACCGTGCGGAGCTTGTCGCCGAGTAGTTTGAGGCTCGTTCCCGACTAGTTTCTCGTCGGGATGAGATATTGAAGTTGTCGTTGGCGCTGCCGATTTGTTGAAGTAGTCATGACTGCGGTTCGAGTTGAGTAGTTGAGGTCGTCACTACAGCACGTCGATGTTGTGATGCGGGGTGAAGTTGAGTGGAGTAGTTGAAATCTTCTAGCTTCCTGGGGTCGATACACCGAAGGGTGGATTGTGCCACAATGTGGGAGTTGAATTCGAGTAACTTGGAGGGTTCTAGACCCTTCTAGTACATGAAACGGCCTTGCGGCATAGATGTTATGGTTAAATCCAGATGATTACCCAAAAATGACTCGGAGTAATCATCGGGTTGCGAGTGGTTAACAAGAACTGGGGCCTCCCGACAAGCGGTGGTTCCCTCGTCCTCAAGTCCTCCTCGGCTCAACTTGTAGTTAATGGGTACTCTTCATTTTTAGAGTTGTAGACGGGAACTAGAGGCCCCCGACGCGCGGTGGCTCCCTCGTCTTGAATCTTGAAGATGCGATCCAAGTTCTCCTCTGAGTCAGAGAGAGACTTGGATCGCGAAACCTCCTCAGATCGGTTAGAATCTGATCCGAGTAGTCCTGCTGTAGAATGAGTTGAAGTCACGTTGACAACGGATGTTCTTTTGATCTGCCTAGGTAGATCAGGGAGTAGCAACTCATCAAGGTCGCTTCTTTGAGTCAATGTAGAGGCCTCCGGCTTCCTAGAGTCGACTAGGTGGCTATTGAAGCCATCCAAGCCATTGGCGATGCAGATCCAGGAGCCAAAGATGAAGATTGTGCCCTCATCAAGCACGGTGCTGGTGGAGCTGAGAGATCCTATCGAGTTCTCCAATGGATGCTCAATGAACATCCCTACCTTGCGCGCCAGCTGTCGATGTTTTACCGCCACGCCCACCGAGGGATAGCCCCGAGGTGGTGAGTTTGTGGGTAGGGTGTCACGGAGATCAAGAACTCGAAGGTGCAAGGAACATAAGGTTTAGACAGGTTCGGATCGCGAGGAGCATAATACCCTACGTCCTGTGTGGTTTGTATTGCCTTAGTTGGTGATCGGGTAATCTCCTGGATTATTTTCCCTTGGAGGGGATCCCTGTCCAGCCTTATATAGTCTAGGGGGACAGATTTACAAGGAAGTCCTAGTCGGATACGAGTCCTAGAGTCCTACACAAGTACTTTTCTGGTAGTCCCCTACTGTATCTGACTAGTTTTACTATTGTATGAGTAGTAAAACTAGTCAGATACAGTAGGGGACTACCAGAAAAGTAGTTCTACTAGGCTACGAGTAGTTACAACCAGTGTAGGGCGTAGGCCATGTCCCACCCCTTATCCTATAAGATGTAGGCCATATGCGTAGTCCCGTATACCTGGGTCTGACAGTTCTTATTTGATGGCTGGCATGTTTTGCGCAACTTCCAGTGTGGAAATCGGCATGAATATGTGGAGTGTATGTGATCTTGATCATGAGAGCATGAAAAGTTTCTAACATGGGTCAAAGAATTTGACAAAGCTCAAAGCAAAGTTAAGCTGCATAAAAGGTTTTTCATGAAGATCAAACCTTGGCTTTGGTAGAAAGTTTAATTTGAGGAGGCAAGCTATTGTATTTTTGACTTTGCAACAGAATTCCCACGTAATTTGCAAAGAGGATCATGGTTCCATTCATCTTGATCATATCACATTAGTCAATTACTTAGATAGCATGCGTTCCCTATGAAAAAGTTGGTTCACAAGAACTAGAGAGAACACGAGGAATAAAAGGTATGCAACTTAATTCATAGAAGCACATGGAGTAAAAAGACCTTTTTTAATTTTACTTCAGAATTTTTAGAGTTGAATTTTTATTTAGATCAGGGAAGTGCGCAGGAGTGAAACGCAAACCAGCTAGCAGCAGAAGACAAAGGCCAGTTGGGCCACCTTAGGGTTCGGCCGACCCAGGGGTTCGGTCAACCCTGCTGTGGACCCTCTGGTCTCGCCCTTTGTCGTGCAGCGTGACTCGGGTCTGTGTTGCATTTTTGGGGCATGCTCCCCCTCCCCCCCCCCACACACACACACTTATTTTTGTACTTGCAATCTTATTCAAGACAAATGGAAACAAATGAAACTCTACCGGTTTGAATCCCACGGAGTTAAATTTTATTGAATTCAAAATTGGGGGCACATTACAATGAAAAGGAAAATTGGAAATGAAAATTGGAAAGGGAAATGAACTAATGTGCCCTAGATGATAAGACAGGAAGCCAAAGGATATACCTTAGGCGCCATCCTTCCCTATGGTCTTTGCCAAGTTGCTCATCTTGGAGCAAAGACCAGGGCGGAGCGTATCATATTCATCCCTAAGGGACTTAAACTCTAGGCTGAGCTCTGCCACTTGGTTGCTCAGCTTCTTATGTTCCTTGCGCATTTCAACGATGGTGCGCAGAAGCTGAATGACCTTAGGTCCTTTGAGGACCTTCTCATCCTCACTCTCATACTAACCGCCGGGACGTGTGATAGGGGGAGGCGTGAGGTGCCTCTTCACCCTCTTTCTGGCCCTAGGAGAGGAGGCGACCGACTTGGCTTGCTCCTTATCCTTTGTAGATAGCCCCGGCATTAGGCCCTTCACATATCCGCCTCCTGGAGTACAAATCCCTACCACATGGAAACGCTGCTGTGGCGTAGGACTAGCAGGCTTGTACGTGGGCGTGGTGGTGTAGTTATGGCTAACGACAACGCCACTATTAGATTTTACAGAATGTGTGTAGCGCTGTCCCTCCTCCAAGGGTATCGGCGGTAGGGGATCGACGAAGAGATGAACAGTGATGCCCTGGGGCCTCAGCTCGCCCGTGGTAGGCCTTTGTGTAGCGCTGGCATGGCCACACCTTCCTCTCTTGGATGTGGACAACTTGGTGGAGCGTGGCGCAGAACGGGGGGCCGAGGGGCCACCCCCCTGGTTCGGCCGAACCAAGGGGTCAACCAACCCCTATATGGCCTCCCTCGGCACCTCCTTTGGCCCTAGCGCAGGCATGATAGCCAAGGGCATCATGGCGATGTGTTCGGCCTCCTCTTCAATGCCGATGGTCGCCAAGGCTTGGTTTGCTGGTGATGCCTCCCCGTCGAGAGCAAAGGTGGAGACGGAGCCAATGAAAGGAACAAGAGCCTTGCTGGCCATGGTGATTGCAAAGGTTTTTGAGGAGACAAGGAGATGATGAGTCAAGGTGTTGAGGTGACGAAGAAAAGAGAATGGAGGAGGCCCTTTTTTAAAGAATACAGGGCCCAAATTCGTATCTTTCTTTCCAAGAAATGGAGAGGCGCATAAAGGAAAGTGAAGAGAGTCGTTGGCCAGGTTTGAATTCAAAAGATGGAGGTCAATAGCTCCAGGGATGGTTCGGCCGAATCCTAGGTTCGGCCGACCCCCTTCGGGCCCATCTGGTCCTCTTCGTTTTCCTGTGGGCTAGGATGGCTTAGGGCTAAGCAATGAATGTGGGCTTGAGCTCTTTTTCCTGTGGATATGATGGAAAGCATTGAAATCTATTATGTTTATAACATCTACCTCTTCATTTGAATTTAATGGTGCATGAAAAACCTTTAAGCGTTGACCGTTTACCTTGAAGAATTTACCATCGTCGTCTTGGAGTGTGATTGCTCCATGTGAAGACGTGTTGATGATGGTGTATGGTCCTTTCCATTTGTTGTGCAGTTTCCCTTCTCCAAAGAGCTTAACCCTAGAATTAAACATTAATACCTTATCTCTAGCTCTGAAGTCTTTGGGCTTGATCCTCTTGTCATGCCATATTTTGGTTCTATCCTTGTAGATCTTGGCACTGTGGTAGGCTTTCTCCCTCCACTCCTCTAACTCTGCAAGTTGTTTTGTATGCCCAAAGTGCATCAGGTAGCTTATTCTTCCATCCTTTTCCCATCTCATTGACCATCTTTTGCAGAATGTTCTTGATTTTTTTTGTTTGAAGCTTCTGCTTGATCACTGGTCTGAGGGTGGTATGGTGTGGCAATGTTGTGTTTGGTGCCAGGCTCCCTAAGAAAGCTTCAAAAGGTCTTATCAACAAAAAGAGACCCTCTGTCACTTATATCCATCCTTGGTGTTCCAAAATGGGGGAAGATAATCTCATGGAACATCTTGCGGGCGTGCTTGGCGTCGGCAGCTCTGCACGGAAGTGCTTCCACCCACTTGGATATATAGTCCATAGCAACTAGGATATACTTGCAATCATTGGATTTTCGGAATGGCCCCATGAAATCATTGCCCCATACATCAAACAGTTTGACCTGAAGGTTGTATGTGAGAGGCATTGCATTGCGAGCGGAGATTCCTCCTTGCAACTGGCACCTTTGACACCTTTGGATGAATTCTCTAGTGTCTTCATACATTGTTGGCTAGAAGAAACCATTTTGCCAAATCTTTGCTTGAGTCCGGAATGCTCCATAGTGGCCTCCGTATGCTGCATTGTGGCATTTCTCCATGATCTGTATCCCTTCTGCTGCAGGCACGCATGTTCTTAGCAAACCATCTGTGCATACTCTATACAAGTATGGGTCATTCCAAAGGTGATGTCTGCTCTTGAAGATGAGCTTTTCTTGCTTTCTCCTGGTGGTACGCATACTGAAACCATGAAGTTCATAATGTTTGCGTACCATGGGTTAGAATCTGTCACCTTTAGTAACATGTCATCACGTAGAAAGTCATTTATCGGAGGTTCCTGCATGTTAGGGACTTGCATACGCGAAAGATGGTCGGCAACAGTATTTTCTACTCCTCTCTTATCTTTAATTTCAAGATCAAATTCTTGGAGTAGAAGAATCCATCTTATTAAATGCGGTTTAGCATCTTTCTTGGTGAGAAAATGTTTCAAAGCTGCATGGTCAGTATAAATAATAACTTATGCTCCAACCAAGTAAGATCTAAATTTATCAATAGCAAAACCAACAGCCAGGAGTTTTCTTCCAGTGGTTGCATAATTTAATTGAGCTCTTGTCAATGTTTTGCTAGCATAAGCAATTGCATGATGCTTTTTATCTTTGGTTTGGCCAAGGACCGTCCCAACAGCATAGTCACTAGCATCACATATTATTTCAAAAGGCAAACTCCAATCAGGTGGCTGAATGATCAGAGCTGTGATGAGAGCTTTCTTCAAAAAAATGAAATGCTTTTAAACACTCATCAGTAAACTTGAAAGGTGCATCCTTAGCTAAAAGGTTTGTGAGGGGCCTAGCGATCTAAGAGAAGTCCTTAATGAAATGGCGGTAGAACCCTGCATGAACTAGGAAGCTATGGATGCCCTTAATGTTCACTGGAGGCGGCAGCTGTTCTATGACCTCGATCTTAGCTCTATCCACCTCAATTCCCCTTTCGGACACAAGGTGCCCGAGAACGATGCCTTCACGGACCATAAAGTGGCGTTTTCCCCAGTTCAGCACTAGGTCCTTTTCTTGGCACCTCTACAAGACTTTATCTAAATTCTCGAGACAATGATCAAAGGTTTTTCATAGACAGAGAAGATGTCCATAAAAACTTCCATGATTTAATTGATCATGTCAGAGAAGATAGATATCATGCACCTTTGAAATGAAGCAGGAGCGTTACATAACCCGAACGACATTTTACGATAGGCATAAGTTCTGTATGGACATGTAAACATAGTCTTGCTCTAATCATCGGGGTGGATGGGAATTTGATGATAACCCGAATACCCATCAAGGAAACAGAAGAAAGAGTGCTTCATCAATCGCTCTAACATTTCATCAATTAAGGGCAATGGGAAGTGATCTTTCTTTGTAATAACCCGTGATGATTTCATCAATTGCTCTAATATTTGCAAGAGTGCTTTCGATGATAACCCGGATACCCATCAAGTTTTCGGTAATCAATGCATATTCTCCACCCCGTGACGATTCGTTGCGGGATAAGCTCATTTTTATTATTCCCAACGACCGTTATGCCTCCCTTCTTAGGCACCTGAATAGGGCTTACCCACTCGCTGTGAGGTACAGGATAGATTATCCCAGCGTGCAAGAGTTTGAGGACCTCTTTTGTCGATAATGATGACAGGAGTTTCCGTGTCACTATTCAAGAAAGCATAGCGAAGGCCTGAAGGAAGGGGTTTTTGTTCGAGTGATGGAAGTGTTGCCTTTTCATGTATGGGTAGCTTAAGAGTCTCTTCTAGATCATCTTCCTCTTGTATGAAGAGTTTAGCATCTTATCGAGGGATGATTCGGGAGTTTCAACGGGAAAGACGGCTAACACTTCTTCTATCGGCTCTTCCTGGGGAATAGGCTTAGCCAAAGAGTTCTTTGACCGGTCGATTGGTAGGGTGTAGGTTCTACCCCCAAGAGCTCCGTCGATAGTCCCTAGTGTGGAGACATCTAGGAACATTTTCTCAACGGGATGCCTTATCAAAACATCAAAGTCATGGACTTCGAAGACATGGAAATCTAGGGTGATCTTGGCCTTTTCGTACCAAACTGGCACATCATGTATGACCTGAGTCCCTTCTATGATGGAACATGGTCCAGTCCTGAGGGTTCTAGTGGTTGAGAGCAGGGGGTTCTCTCTTAGGTGGCTAAGTGCAAAATATGAGGAAATGATGTTTGCTCCAACCGTGGGGTTGTAGAGGGCTGAGACTGCAGCTCCCCGGATAGAGCATGGAATGGTTAAAGATGAAATTTGGATCTAAATTGCTCTGGATGAAAGTTCTCCTTCTTGTACCCATTCACTGCTCATCATAGAGGTTACCCCTTTGATAATCTCTTTAAGGGAAGCCTTATCGAGGGGGTCAAATGGGTTCAATAGAACTGGAGGTCTTCTTTCATGTGGATAATTTGAGGTGTTCCCAAAATTTTTGAACAAATCTTCCTCGAATTCAAAGGGGAAATCCGGAGGTTGAATTTCTTCTTCCTCCATGATTTCTGGTTCGGGGGAAGGCTCGGAAGATGAGTCAGGGTAAGTTAGCAACAAAGATGTGGACTCAACTAATGGGACTTCCTCATGGCTTAAAGGCTCATCAGCTGGAAGGGATTCGGTGAAGGAGGTGCTTTCAAGGATACAGTCTAAAGGAGCTTCTCCTTCGATCATGGTTCTGTGCATGAAGGACCCTCCAGCTGTGATATCCAGTTGTAGGGAAGATTCCTTGATAAGCCTTAACCAAAAATGTTGAATCAACACTTGGACGGATAAAGACAAGTCTTGGCCAGCATGGGTTAACTGTGAAAACCTAGCCCAAGCTGCACCTAAGGTCTCCTTCTCATCCTGACAAAAGTCTAGGATCTCTTTTCGTAGGGAAGTGATGCGAGAAATAGGGAAGAACGAAAGAGAAAAACTATCTCTTAGTTCGTCCCATTCTCCATTTACCTTGCCTACATTATGGGTGTACCATTGCTTCGCTCTCTCATCAAGGGAGAAAGGAACAACTTCACCGAAGTGTTTCTTGTGCCATGCCCGAATGGTTAGGCATGAGCACAACTGCTCGAACTCTCATAGGTGGTGGTAGGGATTTTCATATTCATATCTTGAGAAGGGTTGTTCCTGATCCATGGCATTGAAGCCAGGATGGAGTTCATAGCCAGAAGTTGTGATGGGCTTGGAGGATTGTGGTGGTTCTAAGAACTCGCCCTTGGGAGCAGAAAGTTTTTGGATAAAAGTGCGCTCCATGGTAACAAAAGGATAAAAGAAAGAGAAAGGTAAAAGAAAGGATACACGGGTAAACTAGGTTCGTAGACAACTATAGCAACCGTTCCCCAGCAATGGCGCCAGAAATGCTTGTTGGTATTTCTTAACATTCATGAATAAATCCGCAAGCGCATGGATATACCACTGTAGCACTTCACCCGGAGAGTATTCAGGGTATCATATTTTCTCAAGGAACGGAGGTGTAACGGTCTTCTAGCTAGTCTACACTTGGAGAGCAAGAGATAGAATGGCCTGGGTAGTGTGATTGGTCTAAGGGAAAGGATCAAGGAAGATAAACTTAGGCTACTTATTCATTACTTCAAGCACCGGTCTGAACCTAGTCTGCCAAGGGCATCCGGCTATTAGCTCTACTCCAAACCCGGATGTGGGGGAATTCACTAACCACGAAGCAGCTTCGTAGCGGACGGATAGGGCTGTCACCACCTGCCGTCTACCCCGCAATGCCGTGGGGCTCGTAGCAAACAAAGGTAATCTAAGGCCTAAACATCATGTTTATGTCGTCGACTACTGCTCTAGCATTATGCAGGGTTATCCCGTCTCTATCAGGGGCCCTCTACTAGAGTATCCGCTACAAGAATGGACGATGAACCCATAAACAAATAATAAACGTAAGGATAACTTTACCAAGAGCTTACCAATAGAGGAACCTGGATACTAACTCAAATGGATCATATCCATCGAGTTACAAGGTCGAAGAGAGACTGACAAGTCCAGCTCTTGTCCTCACTTCTCCCTCACAAACTCCCTATCCTAATGATACAAGTGGGAGGAGTCCCTCTACTTCTTCTTCTCCAAAAAATGTGTTGTGTTTAATGAGGGGGGTGGAGGCCTCCTTTTATAGCCTCCAAGGGAGGTTCCCGCCATCTTTATATATGGAAGACTTAGCCACGGCCTTGAGGAAACGTAGGGGGTACTCCATGTCAAAATGCACCTGGACGGGAGTCCATCTGGGTTCGATCGATCTACGGGTTCGGCCGACCCTAGGTGGAGCCTCCTCGGCTCTGCCTTCCTCTGGCTAGTTGACATGTGGGCCCTCGTGACGATCCTTGGTGATTTGTTCCTTGGCGCGCCCGTTTGGTCTAGTTTGTGGGCCCTTCAATTCTGTGTGGTGCAGCAGATGATCTTCTATGCATTTTATGCTGCGTGTCATGAGTGTTTTTCCTTGGTTTCTATATTTGGGTTCTTGCATATCACAATTCACCAAAACTAGTGGAATTGGTTAGAACAAAACCCTATAACTATGTTTGGTGATTATTTTGATAAGAAAGATGCAGGAATTGACGGTTAATTTTGGGACTTCAGCGCCGTCAACAAAATGCATAGTGAATGTGAATTCTTTGGAATAGTGAGTGTAATAGTAGTCCTCGATTCGATTACAGGAAGGACTTTGCAATGTCCCCATTCTCTCTCTCTCTCTCTCTCTTTCGCGAGAGACAAATACATAGACACATAATAGAGAGACACATAGAGAGAGTGATAATGGACCCCCTGTCAAAATAGTTAGTTCCTTCTTTCATTTGAATGGTAAAGTGTTCGTTTGAATGGGAAAACAAACCAAGACACTCTAATGATGTATATAAGGATCTATTCTCCAATATGTATTCAAATATTTATTCAAATATATCTTCATTGGCTCTCTAATGTCGTCATGTTCCCCACAAAGGGAGCATGCAGCATCGTAAGACGATGAAATGGAGCAACTTGCATCCTAGATGGAGTGGGAAGATGAGGGCGATCTTGGAGTAGAATCTAGGAATGACAAAGGTCCCCAGGTAGGATAAGGGACTTGGGTAGGAGGATAGTGGCATGATCCGGTAGATCCACATCCGTTTCCTCCTAGATAAAGCCATTCCGTAACACCCTAATGTAAAATTTCATATTTTATAATGAGTTTAATTGGCTGTAATAAAGTTTCAAAGGTTTTTCTTTATTTAGCTTGCATACAATTACAATTTATTTCACAGGGAATTAAAATTTCATTTTAGTTCAACATGGTTGCGCATTCATGCTGGTGCATAAATTTTATTTGGTTGAGTGCATAGGAGTTTGAATTCAAAGTTGATTTGAATTCAAATAGATTTGAGTTGGTTTGAAGGAGAAAGGGGAAAGGAAACCAGAAAAATAGGAAAAACCCTAAACCAGCCCAGCTGGCCCAGTAACAGCCCGGCCTCTCTTTTCTTTTTCCGCAGCCCGCTTCTCTCTTTCTTCCCCCGCGCTCGGCCCAGCTCGCGCAGGCCCAGCTCCTCTCCCAGCCCGCGCTCTCCCTCTCTCTTCCTCTAACTGCTCGGCCCCACCTGTCGGTCCCCTTCCTCTTCCTCCTTCCTCCCCAACGCTGCGCGCAACAAACCGCCCGCGATCCTCGCCGGCCTTCCCCGAGCGCGTCCCCGAGATCCCCGACTTCTCTCTTTAAACTGCCCCGCACCCCCTGGAACCCTAACTCTAAACCCCACGGCCGCCACCGAACCCTAGTGCCACCGCCGCCTTGCTCCGCCACGCAAAGATTCCTACACCACCGTGGACCCGCCGCCCTGCTGCACCTCCGTCCCTGCCAACCCCCGCAATGGCTACGCCTCGGTGCCAGGAAGCTTCCCGAGGCCTTCGCCCGCGACCCCGGCCCCTGCAACGGTCGGAATTGCACCAGACGTTGTCGCCGGTGAGTAGCTCCGCCACCGCAATTCCATGCCGCCAGCGTGTTTCGGTCCTTCCTGACCCCTGCCACACATCCGCAGGAGTACCTTGAGCCTGACTGTGCAATTCCACACCCGGAGCTTGGAGCAGGCCTGCATCAACCCCGTCACCGAGCTCCTCGCCGACCCGCCGCCGGATCTCGTCGTCGACCACCCTGCACGGCCCTCCAGCCCAACCTGAACCCTCTGTGAGCACCAGCTTCCCCTCCTGCTCCTGTTGCGCTAGATATCGTAGGCTGTGGTGTATTGTAAGTACCAGAACGCCGGCCGCCGCCGCGCAGAGCCGCCCCTGCCGCCGTGCGTGCATCTCAGAGCCCTGCCGAGCCCCGCTAAGGCCCTAGATGAACTACACGTGTAGCATAGGTCACCCCGGACCCAAGCACGGGTCGATTTGACCCTAGAAGCACCGAGTTTGGTGAACTCCGGTGAGTCCCAGCGTGGTGCCGCTGCGAGAGCTCTGATCCGGTGACCATCGCCGCCGCACGCAGTCGATCCATCCTGAACCATCCGATCCGAAGTGAACGCCCATGATTAGATCTAACTCTCATCAAATCCCGGCCCTCCGATCCAGATCCGATGGCACAGATAAGGAGATACCCCTTCGGCCTCGCAGTTTTGCTAAAGAGACCCTGAGTTTCTTTGAAATCAACCCGCAGTCCACGTTAGTTCAAAAGTAATTCTAGTTAGGCCCTGGTTTTTACACTCAAGCCCCTGAGTTTTCCAGTAATAGGGTCCGCCGCCCCTGGACGTGTAGTTTTGTAGTCTAACCCCAAAGTTTATAGGTTAATTACGTTTTAATACCGGTTTTTATGCAGAAACCCCTGGAAACTTCAGTTTTTCTTGCAGTTAAGCCCCTAGACCCTGTTTTAGCCCTAGTTTTCGCGTCTTAGCTCCGTTTTAAGTGGTTTTCACGCCCACGCGATCATTGTAATGCATAGAATAACTTTAGCTCAGTTTTGTGTGCTGTTTTATTGTATTGTTGTACTGTTTCTTATCTTTTGCCATTGTTTGCATGTATGTGCATGTGTGGGCCATGTTTTAGCGTTACGATCGTGAGTAGACATTGAGCCACCGGAGGAGTACCAGGAGCCACCTTCTTCAGACGTGTTGGAGCAGCAGCCAGGAGAGTTTGAGGAAGGCAAGTATAACATGAACATCTTATCACTTTTAAATAGAATTTCATACTGCATTTAAACACTGTGTGCCTATAAGGATTTCCTAGCCACTTTTATCCTTTATATATAAATAACTTGGGTTGCATTTTGGTTAAGTTGTGCTAGGTGTTGCACTCTCACACATTATTGTCCTTTTTAATTAAATTTGATTAATGGTATATGCAACTTGATTCTGAGAGTGGCCCTCTGTGCTATGTGCTTGAGCGGCTCACGTCTCGTTAAATATGTTTTTATAGAAACATGGTTTAGGGGGCCAGCATGGTGCTTAGTGCTTGGTTGGCCACTCTCCATAAGGACTGGTATAGAGTGACAACCTGGGACAACCGCGCAACCACAAGACTGGAATGGGATGGTCTTGGCTTACTAATTAGGTCATTTTGGTTTGGGAGTAACTTACCTGCGGGGCAAGAGGGGTGGTAAGCTTCTATGGCGCTCGCGCTACGAGGCTTGGTCTGTGCTATGTGCTTGTACCCCCTCGAGGCTTGCTCCATAGTTGCTGATCCAGAAATCCTTAGCGGTTACACCTTACTAACGTGTTCTTTGTAACGGCCATGTAGTGTGCTTGCTAGTCATCTCACCTAAGGAAGTGTGTTGAATAACTAGCATAGCCCACGACTTGTGGGTAAAGATGTGCAACCTCTCGAGAGTGTAAAACTGGTATACTAGCCGTGCTCACGGTCATGAGCGGCCCAAATCCTCCGTCTGATTACTGGGGTTTATCTTTGGTGGTTTGGCTTGGATTTCAGTAGACTCTTGAGTAATTTTAATTAATTATTCAGTAACTTGGGTTATGGTAATTCATCCACTTGTAGTAAATAGCTTTAATAAAATTTGCCCAGATTAAAAGCTAACGCAGTTGAGTCAGCTAACCGTAGAGCCTCATAGTTTGTGTTATACTTGTTGAGTACAAGTTGTGTACTCATACTTGCCTTCTCTACTCTTTTGTTCTCTTTGGAATATCTTCGACTGCTGCTCAGTACCAGGTGACGTGGAGGACTACATCAGCGGACTCGATGATTTCTAGGCGTTTGTCTCCCAGCCGACGTCCCTGTGGCGCCGTATTCTTCATGTATTCATTTTACGCTTCCACACTCTTTGAACCGATTCTTGATTCGGTTGTAATAAAGAATATTTACAATTTATACACTTTTATTTCGTGATATGTGTTGTGATATCTTGATAATTCTGTTGTATATATGCATGACTTGATCCTGGCGCATATATGATTGCTCGGTTTATGTCCTTGTAAATCGGGTGTGACAGAATTGGTATCAGAGCTATGTTGACTGTAGGACGAAGCCTAGATAGAAATGGACAAGTCTAAGGACTTCCTTTCTCTTGCCCTTGCTTCCGCAAAACTCAAAAATTCATTTCTGTTTCTATTCCTTGAGTCCTAAACTTCGATTTGCTAGCTCTCTCTTTTGTCCTTTCTGAGAATTTGTCTGATCTCTTCCGTAGACGTTGGCCTGCAATTTTCTATCTATCCTCGTAAGCCTAGGGTGCCTTTGCAAAAATACGCTAGAGCGTCTGTTTGTTTTAGTCGAGTGCTATCATAAACTCGGCTAAGGTTTGAATATTGAGTGTTTGTGATTGTGCAAAATGTTTGATTTGGATTTTTGGTTGATTGCATAGTTTAGAAGTTAAACTTGCTCATGCAAATCGACTTTAATGCAGACTTGAATTAAGTAATAAAACTGAGATAGATCGTTGGGAGTAAAACCGTACACTCTTTTCCCTCTACCTTATCGGGTCAGAGTTTTATTCCCGGAATTGTACAATACCGGTCCCTTATAAATTTCGTTCTGCTGCAAACAGATGGTGAACACCAGGAGCACCAGCACCGGTTCTAGCCAACAGGGGCAGAATAACCACAGTACCAGCCAGCCGATGCCGATGCCTCCACCTCTGACTCTGGAGCAGTACTTCCAGCTCCAGATGTAGATGATGGCTACCCTAAACAACACTGTTCAGGCTCTGCAGCAGGCCCACACTCAGCCGCTGCCGCCTCCACCGCAGCAGCCCCGCGACAGGCGTGCGGACTTTCTGAGGGGACACCCGCCGACGTTCTCCCATGTGGCTGATCCACTCCAAGCAGACGACTGGCTTCGTTCGGTGGAGTGTCAGTTGGATGTCGCTCAGTGCGACGACCAGGAGTGAGTTCTATACGCGGCAGGGCAGCTGCGAGGCTTAGCTCTCGATTGGTGGGAGTCTTACCCAGCTCGGGACCGCAACGCCCTCACTTGGGTCCAGTTGCAGGAACGCTTCAGGAACCACCACATCCCCGCTGGAGTCATAAAGATGAAGCACAAGGAGTTCCTTGCGCTTAAGCAGGTAGATTAGAGTAAAATCTTTCCGCAACTCCTTTTGAGCTCAAGCCCACCCTTGTTTACCTCCGTGAAATAGGAAATGTTGAGTAATTTCCATCTTCTTTTCCCGATACTTATCATTTCAGGGAGCTATGACGGTGACCGAGTACCGTGATCGTTTCCTCCAGCTCGCTCGCTACGCCCCCGCTGAGGTCACCAATGATGGCGATAAGCAGGAGTGCTTCAGGGAGGGGCTGGACAATCACATTGAGTACGAGCTCCTGAACCACCACTTCGACAACTTCAACCATCTGGTTGACTCCACCCTCAACACCGAGCGCAAGCGCCGGGAGATTGAGGACAAGAAGAGGAAGATGACTCCTGTTGCGTCTGGTAGCAACACTCGGCCTCGGTACCAGCACCCGCAGCAGAGGCCACTTCAGCTGTACCAGCCGCGACAGCAGCAGTACCTGCCTCGTCCTCAGCAGCAGCAGCAGGCGGGGCAGGGCCAGAGGTTCCCAGTACCTCCGGCACGCCCAGATCCACCGGCTCCACCTGCTCCACGGCAGAGAGTGCCTACTCCTCCTGCCGGACAGCAGGCGCCAGCACTCCCACGGGCGTGCTATCACTGTGGCGAGCTGGGACACTACACCAACGCTTGTCCCCAGAAGGCGCAGTCTGGACCGCAGGAGCGCCGAGCTCAGCCTAGGGCGCCATCACAAGGCAGGGTGAACCACGTGATGGCCGAGTCAGCGGCCGAGGCTCCTAACGTGGTTATTGGTACATTCATGGTTAATACCCACCCTGCTACAGTTCTTTTCGATACTGGTGCTACGCATTCGTTTATTACTCAGTCATTTGCTGAGAAACATCGTATACTGGTATCTTGCATGAGGACTCCTATGGTAGTTACTACACCTGGAGGCAAGATCCATACCTGCTCTATCTGCTCCAGGATTAGTGTGATCATAAGGGGGTAGAGTTCCGCACCGGGCTTGTCGTCATTGACTCGGCGGGTATCGATGTGATCTTGGGAATGGAGACCCTTGCTAGATGGGGTGTCAGGATTGATTGTGCTCAGAGGACTATCCACTTGTCAGCACCGGATGGACAGGAAGTCACAGTCAGTGCTTCGGAGCCCTCTAGATTTCTTTGTCAGATGGAGGCTAGACCCACGGATGCGTGGTGTTTGAATTCCCGGATGTTTTTTTGGATGATTTGCCAGGTATGCCACCTGATCACGACATTGAGTCTTCTATTGATCTCTTGCTTGGCACAGCTCCTATTGCTAAGCGGCCCTATCGTATGGCACCCGTTGAGCATGAGGAAGTTAAGAAGACCATCGACGAGTTGCTAGCCAAGGGCTATATTCGCCGCAGCTTCTCACCTTAGGCTTTTCGTGTATTGCTTGTAGAGAAGAAGGATGGCGCGAAGAGAATGTGCATCGATTATCGGGATCTGAATGCAGTCACCATCAAGAACAAGCATCCATTACCCCGTATTGAGGATCTCTTTGATCAGCTTCAGGGTGCTTGTGTATTCTCGAAGATTGATCTGCATTCGGGTTATCACCAGCTAAAGATTCGTCCCGAGGATATCCCGAAGACGGCATTCACCTACAAGTATGGGCTATACGAGTATACGGTCATGTCCTTCAGCTTGACCAATGCTCCGGCTTTCTTCATGCATCTGATGAACAAGGTTTTCATGGATTACCTGGATACCTTTGTGGTGATATTCATTGATGATATCCTGGTATATTCCAAGTCAGAGGCAGAGCATGAGAAGCATCTGAAGCTTGTGTTGCAGAGGTTGAGAGAGCACAAGCTGTATGCCAAGCTCAGCAAGTGCGAATTCTGGATTGACGAGTTTCCATTCCTCGGTCATGTCATCTCCAAGGGAGGTACTGCGGTGGACCCCAGCAAGGTGAGGATGTGCTTGACTGGGAGGTGCCGCATACTGTGAAGGAAGTTTGTTCCTTTCTGGGCATAGCAGGATATTATCAGAGGTTCATTGAGAACTTATCCAAGATTGCGCCTTTGACTTCCTTGCTAGAGAAGGGTGTGGATTTCTTCTGGACTGATGAGCGTCAGAGGGCCTTCGATGAGCTGAAGAAGAGGTTAACTACGGCGCCAGTCCTTACTCTGCCGGACCAGAGCAAGAGGTTCACAGTGTATTGTGACGCTTTGAAGGATGGTCTCAGTTGCGTTCTGATGCAGGAAGGCAGAGTTATAGCTTATGCTTCACGGCAGTTGCGCCAGCACGAGCTAAATTATCCCACTCATGATCTGGAGTTAGCCGCAGTTGTGCATGCTCTGAAGATATGGAGGCATTACTTGTTTGGGCAGAGGTGTGACATTTACACCGATCACAAGAGCCTCAAGTACATTTTCACTCAGAGTGAGCTGAACATGCGGCAGAGAAGATGGTTAGAGTTAGTCAAGGATTATGACCTGGAGATTCACTATCATCCGGGCAAGGCCAATGTTGTAGCAGATGCTCTGAGCAGGAAGAGTCATGTCAACATGGCCATGGCTTTTCATATGCCTCAGGAGTTATGCGAGGAATTTGAGCAGTTGAGTCTGGGTTTCTTGCATCACACCTCGAGTGCATCATTCGAGGCAGAACCCACTCTAGAGGCAGAGATCAGGCAGCATCAAAAAGAAGATAAGAAGCTGCAAGAGATCCGTGAACTGCTCAAGATTGGCAAAGCACCTCATTTCAGAGAGGATGATCAGAGTACCTTGTGGTACAAGGGCCGGATATGTGTGCCAGATATAAAGGATCTAAGTAAGCTGATTTTGAGTGAGGCTCATGATACAGCATATTCCATTCATCCGGGCAGCACGAAGATATATTATGACCTCAAGGAACAATTCTGGTGGTATGGGATGAAGCGTTCCCTTGCAGAGTACGTGGCTATCTATGACACCTGTAGCGTGTCAAGGCAGAGCATCAAAGGCCACCAGGTCTATTCCAGCTGTTGAAGATTCCAGAGTGGAAATGGGAGGAGATCACTATGGACTTCATTGTTGGATTGCCTCGTACTCAGAAAGGGTACAACTCTATATGGGTAGTAGTGGATCCGTTGACGAAGGTTGCCCACTTCATTCCGGTGAACACTACTTACTCCGGTGCTAGACTCGCAGAGTTGTACATCTCCAGGATCGTCTGTCTGCATGGTATTCCGAAGAAGATCATATCTGACCGAGGATCTCAGTTCACTTCACGGTTCTGGGAGCAGTTGCATGATTTGTTGGATATGAAGCTACGCTTCAGTACCGCCTATCATCCTCAGACAGATGGGCAGACAGAGAGAACCAACCAAGTGTTGGAGGATATGCTTTGAGCCTGCGCTATTCAGTATGGTACCAGCTAGGATAAATGCCTGAAGTTTACAGAGTTTTCATACAACAACAGCTATCAGGCCAGTCTGAAGAAATCTCCTTTCGAGGCCCTGTACGGTCGGAAGTGCCGAACTCCGCTGTATTGGGATCAGATTGGCGAGAGGCAGGTGTTCGGTCCGGATATTATTGAGGATGCAGAACAGCTGGTACAGCAGGTACGAGAGAATCTGAGGGTTGCACAGACTCATCAGAAGAGCTATGCGGATGTCCGTCGATGGGATTTCACTTTTGCGGTGGACGATCATGTGTATCTGAAGGTCTCGCCGATGAGAGGAATCCGCAGGTTTAATGTGAAGGGGAAGTTAGCCCCTAGATACATCGGTCCGTTCAAGGTGTTGGAACGGATGGGTGAGGTAGCATACCGTTTGGAGTTACCTCCCAATCTCTCAGGAGTGCATGATGTCTTCCATGTATCTCAGCTGAAGAAGTGCTTGAGAGTGCCGGAAGAGCAAGCACCACTAGAAGGGTTAGATGTACAGGAGGATCTGACCTACACCGAGCATCCGGTGAAGATTCTAGAGACGTCTGAGAGAGTTACTAGGAACAAGAGGATCAAGATGTGCCGTGTTCAGTGGAGTCATCACACCGAAGATGAGGCTACTTGGGAGCGAGAAGATGAGTTGAAGAAAACATACCCCGATCTCTTTGCTAGCTAGCCTATCTGAATCTCGGGACGAGATTCCTGTAAGGGGGGTAGGTTTGTAACACCCTAATGTAAAATTTCATATTTTATAATGAGTTTAATTGGCTGTAGTAAAGTTTCTAAGGTTTTTCTTTGTTTAGCTTGCATACAATTATAATTTATTTCATAGGGAATTAAAATTTCATTTTAGTTCAACATGGTTGCGCATTCATGCTGGTGCATAAATTTAATTTGAATTCAAAGTTGATTTGAATTCAAATAGATTTGAGCTGGTTTGAAGGAGAAAGGGGAAAGGAAACCAGAAAAATAGGAAAAACCCTAAACCAGACCAGCTGGCCCAGTAACAGCCCGGCCTCTCTTTTCTTTTTCCGCGGCCCGCTTCTCTCTTTCTTCCCCTGCACTCGGCCCAGCTCGCGCCGGCCCAGCTCCTTTCCCAGCCCGTGCTCTCCCTCTCTCTTCCTCTGACTGCTCGGCCCCACCTGTCAGTCCCCTTCCTCTTCCTCCTTCCTCCCCAACGCTGTGCGCAACAAACTGCCAGCGATCCTCGCCGGCCTTCCCCGAGCGCGTCCCCGAGATCCCCGGCTTCTGTCTTTAAACCGCCCCGCACCCCCTGGAACCCTAACCCTAAACCCCGCGGCCGCCACCGAACCCTAGTGCCGCCGCCGCCTTGCTCCGCCACACAAAGCTTCCTGCACCACCGCGGACCCGCCGCCCCGCTGCACCTCCGTCCCTGCCAACCCCCGCAATACCTCCACCTTGGTGCCAGGAAGCTTCCCGAGGCCTTCACCCGCGACCACGGCCCGTGCAATGGCTGGAATTGCACCAGACGTTGCCGCCGGTGAGTAGCTCCGCCACCGCAATTCCATGCCGCCGGCGTGTTTCGGTCCTTCCTGACCCCTGCCACACATCCGCAGGAGTACCTTGAGCCTAACTGTGCAATTCCACACCCAGAGCTTGGAGCAGGCCTGCATCGACCCCGTCACCGAGCTCCTCGCCGACCCGCCGTCGGATCTCATCGTCGACCACCCTGCATGGCCCTCCAGCCCAACCTGAACCCTCTGTGAGCACTAGCTTCCCCTCCTGCTCCTGTTGCGCTAGATATCGTAGGCCGTGGTGTATTGTAAGTACCAGAACGCCGGCCGCTGCCGTGCAGAGCCGCCCCTGCCGCCGTGCGTGCATCTCAGAGCCCTGCCGAGCCCCGCTAAGGCCCTAGATGAACTACACGTGTAGCATAGGTCACCCCGGACCCAAGCATGGGTTGACTTGACCCTAGGAGCACCGAGTTCGGTGAACTCCGGTGAATCCCAGCGCGGCGCCGCCGCGAAAGCTCTGTTCCGGTGACCCCCGCCGTCGCCCGCAGCCGATCCATCCTGAACCGTCCGATCCGAAGTGAACGCCCATGATTAGATCTAACTGTCATAAAATCCCGGCCCTCCGATCCAGATCCGACGGCACAGATAAGGAGACACCTCTTCGACCTCGTAGTTTTGCTAAAGAGACCTTGGGTTTCTTTGAAATAAACCCGCAGTCCACGTTAGTTCAAAAGTAATTCCAGTTAGGCCCTGGTTTTTACACTGAAGCCCTGAGTTTTTCAGTAATAGGGTCCACCACCCCTGGATGCGTAGTTTTGCAGTCTAACCCCGAAGTTTATAGGTTAATTACATTTTAATACCCGGTTTTTAGGCAGAAACCCCTGGAAACTTCAGTTTTTCTCGCAGTTAAGCCCCTAGACCCTGTTTTAGCCCTAGTTTTCGTGTCTTAGCTCCATTTTAAGTGGTTTTCACGCCCACGCGATCATTGTAATGCGTAGAATAACTTTAGCTCAGTTTTGTGTGCTATTTTATTGTATTGTTGTATTGTTTCTTATCTTTTGCCATTGTTTGCATGTATGTGCATGTGTGGGCCATGTTTTAGCGTTACGATCGTGAGTAGACATTGAGCCACCGGAGGAGTACCAGGAGCCACCTTCTTCAGACGCGTTGGAGCAGCAGCCAGGAGAGTTTGAGGAAGGCAAGTATAACATGAACATCCTATCACTTCTAAATACAATTTCATACTGCATTTTAACACTGTGTGCCTATAAGGATTTCCTAGCCACTTTTATCCTTTATATATATATAACTTGGGTTGCATTTTGGTTAAGTTGTGCTAGGTGCTGTGCTCTCACACATTATGGTCCTTTTTAATTAAATTTGATTAATGGTATATGCAACTTGATTCTGAGAGTGGCCCTCTGTGCTATGTGCTTGAGCGGCTCACGTCTCGTTAAAATATGTTTTTATAGAAACATGGCTTAGGGGGCCAGCACGGTGCTTAGTGCTTGGTTGGCCACTCTCCATAAGGATCGGTTCATAGAACGACAATCTGGGACAACCGCGCAACCACAAGACTGGAATGGGACGGTCTTGGCTTACTAATTAGGTCATTTTGGTTTGGGAGTAACTTACCTGTGGGGCAAGAGGGTGGTAAGCTTCTATGGCCCTCGCGCTACGAGGCTTGGTCTGTGCTATGTGCTTGTACCCCCTCGAGGCTTGCTTCATAGTTGCTGATCCAGAAATCCTTAGTGGTTACACCTTACTAACGTGTTCTTTGTAGCGGCCTCGTAGTGTGCTTGCTAGTCATCTCACCTAAATATGTGCAACCTCTCGAGAGTGTAAAACTGGTATACTAGCCATGCTCACGGTCATGAGCGGCCCAGATCCTCCGTCTGATTACTGGGGTTTAACTTTGGTGGTTTGCCTTGGATTTCAGTAGACTCTTGAGTAATTTTAATTAATTATTCAGTAACTTGGGTTATGGTAATTCATCCACTTGTAGTAAATAGCTTTAATAAAATTTGCCCAGATTAAAAGCTAACGCAGTTGAGTCAGCTAACCGTAGAGCCTCATAGTTTGTGTTATACTCGTTGAGTACAAGTTGTGTACTCATACTTGCCTTCTCTACTCTTCTGTTCTCTTTGGGATATCTTCGACTGCTACTTAGTACCAGGCGACGTGGAGGACTACATCAGCGGACTCGACGATTTCTAGGCGTTTGTCTCCCAGCCGACGTCCCTGTGGCGCCCTGTTCTTCATGTATTCATTTTACGCTTCCGCAGTCCTTGAACCGATTCTTGATTCGGTTGTAATAAAGAATTCATTTACAATTTATACGCTTTTATTTCGTGATATGTGTTGTGATATCTTGATAATTCTGTTGTATATATGCGTGACTTGATCCTAGCGCATATATGATTGCTCGGTTTATGTCCTTGTAAATCGGGTGTGACACATTCAAGGTCGGACTTTCATCCGGATTAGTTCCAAGTCAGGTAATGACTATGTGATTAGTTTAAACGAAGCATTTATTATACATTTTCATAGACTACGCATGATGACTTGCCGAATCGTATGATCCATGTAAGAGGCTCTGACAGGAAGAAGTAAACGCCGATGCTATCCTCCAAGCCCAATAGAGGAAGAACTTGAAGACAATGAAAGCACTTGTCCGGAACCTCAAACTACAACCTCTGGCAGCCAAAACAAATGGAAACAGGGTCAGTGTGGAACAAACCAATACCTCAAAGGCCAATGGACGGTCATTGTAGTTAAGGCAGCAAGCGAGCCCATAGAGCCTCCTGAGGTGTGTGCAATGTTTTGGAACGCAATCGGTTCTATAATCAGAACAAAGATGGTTTTGGATCCAACTATCCCTGACTGGCTAATGGTTCCTGAGGGGAAGATGGAAGTGATGTGGTAACTGTTGAGAAACACTTTTATTTTTCCAAGAGGAACTAAAGATAATGTTAAGGATTATGCTACAAAAATGCTGGGTGAAAATTTCCGCCAGTGGAAGAGTGATCTGAATACCAAGTATATCCAGAAGGGCTGGACACCATTTGCAAACATCCCACCAGCACAATGGGAAGAGTTTGTTCGGCAAAATATCTCTAAGGAAGCTCTAGCCCTAAGCCAGAGAAACAGAGATCTTGCACTGAGCAACATAAATAAAGTATCTTGGCCTGGGTGGAAACCAAAGGAAGGTCGATTAGTGGCGGCGTGAAAGACAGGCTGCAATAGCCACCGGGCAACCTGACCCTTTTGAAGGCTTTGACGAACGTGGCTAGTTCTGGCTTCAAGCAAGGAAGCCTAAGATAGTGGATTTTAAGCCTAAGTTTGACAAACCCGAGAACAAAGCGGTGGCACAAAAAATGTACGAACTTACTGAGCTTCAGAAGCCAAGAGGGCCACAGATGTGCTTAGTACAGCCATTGGGTCCAAAGAGCATGGAGGCCGCGTCAGAGGCATGTCCTCTAAGTTGACCATCTGGAATGGGTTCCCTGAGGACCGGGCTAGCTACAGGAGGCATGACTGCTACAAGGAAGAAATGAAAGAGAAAGCACTAGAAGCTAAGTTTAAGGAATTTTTCCTAGCACAAATGGCGGAGCAGTGGTAGTCCGGGCTACTATGGTTTAACCCGTCACAAGAGGTGGGGCAACAAAAGATGGTGATGATGCCCCATCTGGTATTGGCCCAAGTGAATATGTCATGTGCATAGAGCAGTGTTGCTTTCTACCACAGCACAACCATACCCAGTAGATTGTATATCCGTTCCCCTGCTTGTTGCTCTATCTGGTTGGCAGAGCTGGGAAGACGAAGGAAGTAGCCAAGGCCCTGGTGGATCCGGTTGGGGGTTCATTTGAGGGAAATCCAATCCCGCCCCTATATGCATGCGTAGAAGTGTAACATCTCCTCAAATCAAGCTATGAGAATCATGAGATAGACATCCCCACTGCAGATGGGAAGCATTGCCTTGGCTCAACCATCCTATGGCATAAACGAGATATCTTACTGCTTGGTCCCCAACCTTCAGCATCTCCGGATCGTAACGCGATGGCACAAGTTTTAATTGAGCATCCCTCATCATCAGCGGCACAACAAAAAGGGGGCAGCACTAGAGCGTACACTACAAGCTCCAGCATCACCACCACAAGACCATACGCCACCGGCTCCGCAATCACCACCACCGGCTCCAACATCACCACCAAGAGAGGATATGCCACTGGCTCCGCAATCACCACCACAGGCTCCAGCATCACCATAGGCTCCGGCATCAATAACACGAGAGCACACGACACCAGCTCCGCCAGCACCACAACCGCCACAAACAAGAAGCAGGGGTCAAAGGCTAAATCAAAGGATGATGCAGATTCTAGTGCCATTAGATGACCAAGCTTTTCCTTGCCTCGCACTAACTCGGAGCACGATCTAGTTGTTGGGGTCGATGACATACAAGATTTACCGGATTGTTCGGTAAATTTTGAGTATGGTAAGCCATTTCTACCCGACCCTATGATCGCGGGGGTTCCAAGTGACATGCAGAGGATGCATAGTTGGTACATGAGGGCATGTAGACTTCAGCTCACAAGCATGTGGGCTCGGTACGACCCGGATATATTTGGAACAAAAGATATAGGCATCACTGATATCATGTTCGATTTTGAAGACATCCAAAACATATTCTGCCTTAAAGAACTAAGCATAGAAATGGTTAGACTCTGGTGCATGTAAGTGTCGCTTCGAAACTAATATCTTTTATGCTATGGCCTACTGTATTATATATGCATATCTAATTAATTGTGATACATTTTATTCTACAGGATGCAACAAAGACAAGCTGATGTTCTAAAACATAAGATCAAGTTCCTTGACCCTCAAGCTATTTGCGAGTCCAGACATCTCGGGCCAATGTGGTGGAAGGACGACCATGATGAGCTAAGCAAGTGTGAAACGTGCAAGGATAAAGAAGAAAAACGAATATACGAACACAAAGAGATTGTGAAGAGGGTGGGGGTCTACATATCGCTTCAGATGCAAAAATAGCAAGACATGGATGTCATATGGGCATCATACTACTTCCAGTAAGTGTAGTTTCAATCATTTCTTATACTATACACTTCTTTCGAATAAATACCTAAGAAATCATATATAATATTTTTGCAGAACTCACTAGATTGCTTTTATGCTACAACCAAAGTATGGAAGAATGTTCATATTGGACTCCGCTGATTTTGAGCCGTATAAATACAAATAATTCATATCCATCCTCAACATATTAGCAAAATTCTTATCTTCTATATGTACATCATGCTAAATCTTCCAAAAAAACTACATACATAAACTAACTTCTCATTTCTTTCTTTCTAAAACAGGACTTACAGGCACTATATTTTCAAAGGAGGAATTCATCAACGCCCCCTCCCAGATAACAACAAAAATGACTTTGCACACATACTTCCCGTGCCACAAGCAACCTGCAGGTTCCTTGTACTGTGGGTACATGTGCAAGCACATAAGGGTGCTCGGGAGATACTCAACTGATCCAGAATATGTAAGGGGTTACTCTTTGTTAGGGATAGATGTATACGTGCTTATTGTTTTTGCGTGTATCTAACACTTAGCCTAATTTTTTCGTGGATTTTTGAATTGCAGATTCAGCCGAGAAGACACGAGGAACAACTCCATGAGCAACAACTACTGAATGTAGTCGCCGATTTATGCCTTTGCATTTTGCATGAAATGATCCATGTAATGGGGTATTTTGTTCACTCTGAACATGAATTGGCAACTAAAAAAATATAAAGGTCTTTGTTAGTGGGACGCTCAGCACCTTCGTGCCGGCTCTCGTAGCGTTAATCGAGGAATAGGACAAAAATATGTATTCTATGCGCACTTTGATGATGTACTCTAATGATGCATTGTAATGATATACTTCTATATAATTTAATTTTGTATACGTAATTATTTATATTTATGAAACATATTCCATGTCGGTCACTATGATATTTGATCGCGCGCAGCTTGGTAGGTCAAAATTGGTAGAAAACATAATTTTAAAAATTAGTGAGAAATATATTTGAAAATTTTAAATTGAAATCAGCCAATTTTTGAACGGAAAACCCATTTCCAGGGGCGGGTCGTCCGCCCATGAAAATCCATTTTCAGGCATTTACGGGGGTGGTCTAGGGCGTCGCCCGCCCCTGAAAATGGATTTCTAGAGACGGGTAAGGGTGTGGCCCACCCCTGGAAATGGTTTTCCACGGGCGAATGCGTTACCCGCCCCCTGCAAATAGCATTTGTAGCTGGCAAAAGTAGGGACGGATTTCGCGCATGCCCCTACAAATGTTGTTTTACCCGACCCTACAAACGTTTTCTTCAACAGTGAACTCTTTCTTCTATCCTCTTAGGGAAACACCAATGTATTTGGACCAAGTAGTCCATAGCGGTGGGCCCCATTCAAAGTAAGCTATAGCTATTGTAAAGTCTACAATGTGGAGTGCAAAAATAAGTAGTAGTGAGTTGACATGGAGAAAGAGGAGGAAGGAGAGAGAGAGAGAAAAGGGAGAATGGAGTGAGATAAATTGACATTTTACTTCTTATGGCAGCTCATAAGTTTATGGCTACCTTTTGCTCTGGACCACTATATAGGCCACCAATGGTTGAGGTAGGTTGATTGAAATACTTTAGTCCCTATGGACTGGTTTTGGACTACATTGTGGTCGCCCTAATGAAATACGTGCCTGAGTAGGAAAAAAGAAGTGACGTTCCTATTACAACATAGACTAGGCAGTCACAAGCTGCATGTACTAGTTGTCTGTAATTAGAATACCATAATATTCGCTGCCATTCATAGCATGCCAAACTCGCGTCATCAATATTAGCCAATAGACCTATACTAATTTAGACGACAACCTTGATAGATGCATGCTCTCGTTCGGTTTTGATGGTGCTTCTACATGGAATCGACGGAGATTCGATCACAGATCATCAATTCTTAGTAACAAATACAATACCAACAATCCCATTTGACCCACTAATAACTTCATTAATTTGACGAGTACATCATTAGCTAGCACCGGAGGCCGTAGCTGCTGATCACTCTTTATTAGCCTCAGGCCTTCCAATCTCACACACCTCACGGACCATCAGCTCTAGGGTTTCGAACGACGACCCGCCCGTCTACACTGCGGCTCTAGCTGAGGCTGCGAGCTCACTCGCTTTGGCGGCTGCACGTTTCCCTCCCTCTCCAAGGATCAACTCTCTCGCCAACGTTTCCACTTCATCACTTGAAACAAGCTGCTCACTTGCGGGGCCACTGTCTCCTCTTTGGGATGGCCAAATCCTGATTCCAACTTCAAGCACGTCGACAACGAACTTTGCATTCAACTTCTGCTCCGCGACAATCGGATAAGTTAGGATGGGCACACCCATACTGATGCTTTCCATCACCGAGTTCCACCCGCAGTGACTGAAAAACCCCTTAATAGCTTGATGGCTCAAAATGCCTAGTTGGTTGATAAAGCCTTGGACCACTTTGCCCCTGTCACGGAACCTGCCTTGGAACGGCTCCTCTCCATCGAACCACTTCGACCGAACTACCCAAATGAAATCCAGATCCGACCAGTCCAAGCCGGTTGCGATCTCCTCTAGCTGTGCCCGGCTCAGGTCGGCTTGCGAGCCGAACGCCACATATAGAACCGGTCGATTCATGGCGAGCCTTGAGTCAAGCCAGTCGGCTATATTGGAAACCAAGGTTCGGGCCGGTTCACTGGCAAGACAGAGCGGACCAACCGGCCAAATCTTGTTGAGCGTCATCTCGCGGTTCCACTTGTCTATGTAGAATGACTCGAGCTCAAGGAAGGAATTGAGGATGCAACCTCGGCTCGAGCCCATGGCCCTGCTGCTCTCACAGATGAAGTCCCAGTGAGGGCCTGCTGGCTCCGGGTCGTCGAAGGGCGGTGGCAGGTAGGCCTTCGTGAGCCGGAGCCCCGGCAGACCGTCGACCTCGAACGGCTCCAACGGCGAGCTCACTCGCGCGTGCGGCTTCTGCGCCAAGACGGCGAGTGAAACACAGGAGGGGAAGGCGCCCATGCCGAACAAGACGAGCCGCGGCACGCCGAGGTCGTCGGCGGCGTCCTTGGCCCACGCGAGGAAACCGTCGTGGACGAGCAGGTCCGGGCGAGGGTCCAGCGCCGCCAGCGCATCCGCGAACACCGGCTCGAGCGCGGCGGCGGCGGAGACGACGTCGAGGAAGCTGGACCCGGGGGGAAGCTCGTCCATGCTCTGCGGGCCTGCCGTCGAGGAGGGGAACGGCGACGGCAGCGCCGGGGGCGCCGGCGCGGACGAAGGGTGCGTCGCACGGGGTGGCGAGGAAGGTGACGGCCGACGCGAGGCCCCGGCCGAGGAGGACGCGAGCCAGGTGGAGGAGCGGGATGGTGTGGCCCTTGGCCATGAACGGGAGCATGGCCACGTGACGGAGCACCGGGGACGGCGGGGAGGCGGCCATGGGAATGGAGGGCTGCAGGCAAATTGGCGAGCCGCGCGTGCCACAAGTCTTGGCCTGGTGTCTCTCGTTCGTGAAAGATTTTTCTGTACGTGTGGACTATGTGGTGACTGGCGATCATCTACAAACTCACATGCGTCATCATCGAAGCTGGAAGTTTCTCTCGAAAGCTTCTTGTGGGATGTGGCTGCCTAATTTTTGCACCGAGCTGGTAGTATGAAATTATTTTAATTTTGGAACCTTTCGTCTTCAGTAGGTTCAGTTTTTTTTCCCAACCTGAACCGTTCCCCGAATTTCATTACTGAAAAGCAACGAAATTACAGCATTCTCACTACACCAAAACAGGTCATTTTCGTCGGCCAGATTTATTTTCGTCAGCCTGAGCTAAGCCGACGAAAATACGTAAATTATTTCGTCGGTTTGTGAAAGCCGACGATATTAGATTATTTTCGTCGCCCTGAACAGGGCCGACGAAACAAACGACTTATTTTCGTCGGCCTAACCTAGGCCGACGAAAATAAAGTTCTATTTTCGTCGGCCCTCACAGGCCCACGAAATTAAACACCTTATTTTCGTCGGTCCGCTAAAACCCACGAAATTAATTTGTTTATTTTCGTCGGCCCATTAGACCGACGAAAGTACGTGTGCTCTAAGTCACCACGCAACCCAGCTGCCAGCCGCCACACTTGTCACTCCCGCCCGCCCCCAGGCCCCCTCGCCCCAGCCGCCCGCCGCCCCTGCGCCCGGCTGCCCCCGCCGCCTGCGCGGCCCGCTGCCCCCGCCGCGCCGCGCGCCCCCCTGCGCCCCGCCGGCCCCTCGCCCCGCCGCCCCAGCGCCCTGGCTGCCCCCGCCGCCCGCGCGGCCCGCCGCCCCCGCCGCCCCCCCCTGCGGCCCCCGCGCCGCCCCCTGCGCCCCGTCCGGCCCCGCGCCTCGCCGCCCCCGCGCCCCGGCTGCCCCCGCCGCCCCCGCCGCGCTGCCCCCCCCTGCGGCCCCCGCGCGGCCCCCTTCGCCCCGGCCAACCCCGCGCCTCGCCGCCCCCGCGCCCCCTGGGGATGAGCAGGATTCGCGGGGAAGAAGGAGCAGCCCCTGGTGCACGCGAAGCCCCGTTCTTTCGCGTTCGTGCCTGATTGGAAGGTCTGAATGTGTGACAGTTTATGTGCTTGTAAGTTAGACATATATTTGATAGTGTGAAGTGTACGCTTGTTAAGTGTTAAACTTTTGTGTGTTTGTGTGAATTTTTTTTTGAAATTTAAAGTGCAAGTAAAAAGGGCATTTTTGTAATTACAGAAAAACCTAGGGTTGTTTCTGTAAAATGTATTTGAAAAGGAGGAAATTTCAAAATAAAGGAAATATATTTTTCTTACTTTATGTCTTGTAAAAATATATATTTATCCAAAAGTTTCATTAGAAATGCGTGTGTTGAAGTATGTAAAAATTTTAGGTAAAATGGTGATAATAAGGGTATTTATGTAATTTTATAAAAGAACAAGTCCTTTTATGCAAAATAGGTGATTTACAAAAGTAACTTTCCAAAATTACTAGAAGTAAAAAGGTAATAATGTAAGCAATCATGACTTACATAGCATCTTGCAAAAAGGCCCAATGTTATATGTAATTTACACTAACAATGACAAAGATTTTATAAAACTCAAATTTAATCCAAGTCTTAAAATAAAACTTCATAGTTGAGTTTTGGAGTTCAAACCCTAAAACAAAGTTGTAGAACTTGAAAAGTTGTACAACTTTCATTTTGGTCACATCTTTGTTTGAGCCCTAGAATAGTGGTTAAATTCTTCTTTACCAAGAGGTCCCTGTAATTTTCTAAAATTACAAACAAGTCCTCGGGAATTTCCCTTTCTCTTCCTCCTCTAGGCGCTGCTCTGTTCTCTGCTCTGCAACCGCCGCTGTCCGGCCACCGTTGACACCTGCTGCTGCAGTTCACCACTGTTCCCCGTCCTCGCCACCTCCTGCTGCAACAATTCCACGCGCCACTACCCCTTAGCTCCTTCTCCTCTGGTGCCCTTATCTCCTCCCCACCGGCGGCACGGCAGCAGTATTAAAACGCTCCTTGTCTTCCTCTGTTCTTCTTTCCGGTGACTCCCTTCTCCAAATCACGGGCAGCAAGACCTCTCTTTTTCTTCTCCTTCACACGGCTCTGCTGGGCGGCTTGAACCGAGCGGTGGGCGGCGCTGGTTCGGGGATGGCAGGCGAGCTCGGTCGGGTCACGAGGCAGGCGGTGGTGGGCCCCTGGCGGAGGCGCGCGGCTCCAGGCGCGCGCGGCTCAGCACTGGTGAGCGGCGGCTTGGGCAGGAGGAGCGCGGCAGCAAGCGGAGGCGAGCGCGCTCGGGCTCGGGCGGCCGGCCGCGGGAGGAGCGGCGGCTCACGGCTGGCGAGCGGCCCACGCGCAGGAGGCGCAGGCGAGCTGGCGGGCGCGCACGGCGAGCGCAGGCGTGGGCCCCGAGCGGCAGCGCGCGGAGCGCAAAGCGGGAGCAGGCGGCAGGCGTCGCTGGCGCGGGGCACGCGGGGCGCAGGCGCTCAGGCGAGCAGGCGCCGGCGCGGGCGAGCCGGCGTGGCAGCTAGGCGTGCGCACGGCCGGAGCTGCCTGCTCCTCTGAGTTTTTTTTCCCCCACGCCGATGTCTTCCCTGTGGCCCTTCTCCTCGCTTCCTGATCACCAAAAGGAGTCCCCGATGTGCTGCTCGACCTTCCTGACCGCCGGTATGGTCTCCTCCCTCTGGAACCGAGCTCCCCAAGCGCCTCCTCTGTTCAAGCTCGCCTAGAGGACCTCGTGCAACAATTAAAACAAGTTCAGGGTGTTTTCTGCAAAGTCTAGACCCGTAGGAACAGTAGAGTTTGAGGACCTCTATGTAAGAATGTTTGTTATTTCATGTGAAGTAATGCTGCTAACTTGTAAAATCAATAGAAAATAGTAGAAAATTCCAAAAATTGCAAAACCAGTTTTGTTAGAAACTAGATTTTGAGCTCTACAACTTTTATTAAATGAGTTTGTTATGAAATCAAATAGTTTTGAATCTATGATAAATCTAAGATAAGAGAGTGTAAAATCCATAGCTTCTACATGTTAACTTTGTTGATCTTGATTTTTGGTATGCAATCCCTATAGATTAAGTATGATGTGATATGGAATTTTCAAACCTAATTTTGTTTTGTAACTTAAATTCTTTTAAGTTAATCAATTCAATTTGTTTTATAGAAGAAATAGCTACGAATATCCACTTAAAACTATATGTAGTCGTGTGTGCTTGTTATTATGTTTCTTGTGCTGCTTGTTTGAATCTTAATTAGACTTGTTGTGCAACTTTAAGGCATAAGAAATGTCTAATTCGGACATGAAACATTTAATTTATTTTAGCCTACTGTTTATGGGACGCTAAACTTAATTAGCTCTTGATAGCCAAAGTCCTTGCTATAGATTGACCGAAGTTAAATAGTGCAACATGCCTGATGTACTTGCTGCCCCTATGGCAGACTTTTTGTGATGATTGATTAACCTTTTATTCATATGGATGCTCATGCCTTTACTTCAGTCTTGATTGCAATATTGTTAGAGCCCCTTTTCTATGTAAAGGCCCTAGTCTACCTCGTGTATCGACTACTTAGTTAATATACCTTTGTAACTAGGCTTAGCAATCGGCTACTAGTTCAGTTGATTTTCGATAGGCACGACCCTATCGGCCATATACCTTTTTGGCTACAGGTCTGTAGGACCCCATCGGCCATAAGCCTTTTGACTTCTTCTCTACCGGCAAAAGCCCCTCGGCCGATGTTAACCACCCTATCGGTCCGATCCGATGTTAGTGCCCTAATCGACCTGGTCCGATCTAGACAACCACGCCGGTTATGCATCAATCGGTTATTTGCTGATACAATCGAACCAATCAAACACTAGTTACTCCGGTTAACACTCCCATCAATAGTTAGATAGGTATATCCAATAGAGAATGTAGTTGTCAGCTAAGCACAGCCAGTACAGCATAGGGAATCGGCTACTTGTGCCGATTCACAAATCTAACACATGCGCATATATTAGCTCGGTCGATGTTCACACTATCGACTAGTTTACCAATGCACAATCAAATAGTTACATACCCTGATCGACTAACATGCTGATGTTCACAGATCGACTAGCCATCCGATTTTGATAACGTATCGGCTGCACATAGTCGACGTATCAGAGATACACACACAATCTTAGAGTTCTGTTGCCCGCTGACCTAAGCCAATTCCAGTTGTTTTCCATAGCGGTCAAATATGGCCGGTCAATCCTTAGTTTTCCCTTTCTTATCCACACACTGTTATCAGCTGATTTATCGGCTGAGAGATCGGCTATATGCTTATCAGTCATATACCCTCAACCACACTTCCATCAGCTGCACCCCTGTAGAACACATCGCCATCGGCACCAACCTATCAACCACGTCCTCTTTACTCTAACTTCGCACTTATGGTCTCACCAATCTAGTTTAATATTAGTGTTCTGTTACACCTAATTCTTGAAATAGGTCTGACTTAGATAACCCCATCGGCTGTATGACAATTGATTGTTGTACTGACGTGATCAAGTCGATGCAACCACACCTATTTATCTAGGTTAACACTTAAGCGCATCTCAATAAGGCACAGTTAGTGCATAATAGGACAATCAGCTACACGGCTGATGTACCCCAATAGATGTAGGAGAACATTAAGGATGAAAACCAGCTACACAGCCGACCCACCAATCGGCTGAGCACGCCGAGGCCCAAACCGTACGGATACATAGTTCAACTAGTCTACCAATACACTATCGGCTAGTTACTCGCACTAATCAACTAGCTATGCCGATACATCACTCGACTAATTCTACCCGATGTATAAATCGGCGAATGCGCCGATACACTAAATCGGCTAGAAGGTCAAATCACAGATCGACTAGTTTTGCTAAAGCATAGATTCGCTATGCTGATACGCACGCGATCAGTTAAGTACGCCGATGCTCACACAGATTAGTTAGGACACAGCCGTTTTAGGAACCATCCCTCTGCTAAAGTGATCGATGTTTTCATCGATCAATCAGAAAACCAGTACACCTGTCAATCGGCTACCCAGACCAAAGTACACAACCTTGGATCAGTAAGATCGCACAGTAGGCACGCCTCTGTTAGACATAACCAAAGCACGTCAATCGGCTAAACCTAATGCATCCTCATCGGTTAAGGCCAAAATCTATACACCAACTAATTAGATAACCAAACATGCTACCTAATGAAGTTAGCATAGATGTTTAGGGTAAACCACCCTGTTGCTTAACGTAACTAGTTAATTTAGTTAATACTCGATAAATGACTGCCCAGTGCAGGGTAGTTAGGTTGTTTGTCGAAATGTAATGTTCTTTTATTTGGATTGCAACTTTATCGTGAATTGAAATGAAAGTGTATGCATTCATTAAACTCCATCTTACATATCATATAGACTCGACCACTCTCGCCGACGAAGATTATCAACTGATTTCGAAACCAGAAGGAATTTGTTCTGAAGATTCCGAGAACTTCGTCGCGGAATTATCTGAAGCCCTGAACCAAAGTTCAGAAGATCTTAACTTTACTGACTTCAGCCCCACCAGTAAAGGCAAGCCCCGGACATAACCCCTACTTTATTACACTGCAACCTATATTATATATATCTTTATGCATTAAGTTCTTAGGAGTTGTTTGAAAACTTTAGTTGCATAATTCCAGGAACCAATGTATTGTACACTAGAATTTGAGTCCGACTAGCTGCTATGCTTATAGAACCGGTAGAAGTCGAGTGATTTCCTGTCACTCGCGCGATATAGGAATTGTGATGTTTACATTCTTGTTATCACTATAAGGATGACGGACGGGAGTTTTATGAGGTATCATGGTCAAGATGATACCCCGTCTGTTTTGATGAATTTGGTAAGGTCGCAGTGTGTGGTAGCGGTGGTTAAGCGTTTAAAAGTACTAGCCACATGCCGTGAAATATGGTAAGCGGTAAGCTTAGTAACCAATCGGCTCGAGGAGTGGACATACCTCCCACCACATGTATTTGCTTCTTTTGGTTACTTTGTTCGACGTGTAGGCATACGTGTTGCTGGGCAACCAGGAGTACGGGTTTTGTAGTCGCGCTACAGACGTACTTCCTGCACTTTGGAAGTGCGTATGACCTGCAGTCGCTTGTGGTGGATCTGATCCACGAGTTGGAATGAAAGGTAAACGGTTGCTTCGGAACGACCCTGTGGTGTTCCAAGCGTGTGTGTTAGGTTTACCTTGCAAGGTTGAATCTCGATTCAGGAATCGTCCGCCTCTCACGATGAATGAGACTGCTTACCCCCTTTATCACATAGAGTAACAAGAGCAACTTTGTGATTATGAAAGATGATGTTTGGTTAAAGATTCCACCATATTTGAGTAGTTATAGGTGCTTACCTAGAATGGTTAATCCACTAGAACCTGAAAGCTAAAAGTTGAAAGTAAGGATCTACTCTTTGTTGCTTTTCAGCTGAAAACTCTACCAAAAGCTAAAAGCCTTCATAAGTCTAGTTACATGGCTAAGTATACCATGAGACGGGTAAGCCTTGCTGAGTATTAGTATACTCAGGCTTGCTAGTTATATGTTTTGCAGATAATGTCTGGAAGACCCTACTCTTCCCTTGCCTCGGCCCTGTGCTTTTCCAGAAGATTGGTCCGAGGAATGGGATCCGTCCCCGGCCAGCACTGGTGATATCGAGTGATATCGTGCCCGGGCTTAGCATGACATCCGTCTTGTCGACGTGCTGTAGATCATCGCGTATGTTTTTCCGCTGCTAAAAATCATAGCTTAAATAGTCGTATTGTTTTCTCTAAGTTTGAAACTTTGTACTACTTTCATAAACTCTTGTAATGTAATTCCCGATTATGTAAAATGTGATGGTGATTGTATCTCTGGACTCACCTTCGTGTGAGGTAACCTTATTTGATCCTGTGTATCGGTGGTTTATCGGGACGTTACCCGACAGGCCAAGGGATTATACCGTTTGAAGCACGTTGGAGCCCTCAGGAATGGACTCGCGTACTTGAGCCGGTATAATTCAGGTTGGTTCTGCCACAGAATGGAAGGGGAATTGGACTGAACGATTTGGTCCTCCTTCAGTTAAATGTTCCTTTATAATTTTTATATATTGAGCCTGATTGTTTCACATTGTTGGGGTCTGATTGGCAAGATTACTTGTAAATTGCTGGAGAGAATAGAGCTCAGTATATGTTTTTAAATTGATTTAGATGGTGCTACTATATGTTCTGGGTATTTGTATTGATTTCAGGGAAAGGAGCAGAGAAGACTCTACAATTGTATTAGCTTATGGAGCACATAGATTGCTGCGGTTGTGAAAGGTGAAGCATTGTGATTTATGAGATACGATGTTAAGTTTAAGAGGTTGCACCTGTTGCTCAACCCTAGTTCCACAGTTGCTCTAGTTAACACTTTATGCCATTTGAATGGAAATTGTGTCCAACTTGCATGGATTTGACCTCTTGCTTAAACTTTCAGGTTCAAAATCCACACAGTATCAACTACAATGGTTAGAAGATTGGTTAGAAGATTTATTTTTTAGTATCAAGATTTATTTCAGTATCAAGTATCACTGTTTTGTCCTGAAATTGGTTAGAAGATTTATTTTTTACTCATCATTCATATGTTGACAAAGCAGTAATTGAATGTCGTTGCCTTTCTCTATTTGTTTTTATAGGGGAATTTTGTGGGCTTACCGTCAACAGACCGGGGATGGTATGCCTTTGTGCTATTATCTTAATGCTCAATTTAGTTTTCCTGCATACTCATTTATTTTCAAGTGAAGATTTGTCATCATGTTCTTGCACAGTCTTTTAGTTCATGTGTCATCATGTGTACCCAGTAACAGCTATAACTTTCCTGTTTTGTTGAAAAAATTGGAGATCTCAATTTAGAAAAAAAATAGCTGATGCATCTGCTTATACTCTTAGCTGGTGCACACAGTTGTTGAGCATCCTAGCTCAACTTTGGGTTCTGCAAAAGTTGGTACATCCTTTTCTTGTTCTATCTCTGTACCACGTGAGTTATCACACAATTTGGCATCTAAAGATCAGTCATCAGCAGGTAACAGTGATTGTTCAAAGAAAGAAGAACTGGTCTTACCAACTGATAGCAAACATGATTCTGCAAAGTTTTCTGAAGATAGTTCCCAGGAAGTGAGAAAGTGCTCTGAACTGCTGGCATCTGATTTGGCTGCTCCATTGAGTGATGAACAGGTACGAAGTTTATCCAAACTCCAATCTTAAGTTTAGCTTTTCTCACCTTTTTCGTAATTTTTTTCTGTAGCTTGCATTACTGTTGCATCAACAATTAAACAGCTCCCCCAGAGTACCGAGGGTGCCATGTTGCCATCAAGCAGCTGGTACGCAGATGCTTCATCCAACTGGAGCTACTTCTAAGCGGTCTTCAGCGCACGGAGGAACAGATCATGCAGCGGTAAGGTTATTAGCACCCGGAGGACATAAAGGTTTCTTTTTATGTCACTGAGGACATAAAGATAGTGAGGACACTAAGAGGATAGAAAAAGACAGAGATGCTGGCACAGAACGTGCTTCTTCTGCGAAGGACTCATGCAGATCAGCTGAAAATGTAGCATCAGAACAGTAATGTGTGCCATATTATATGCAGCTGTTTTGTTTTTTTAGCAGGATCCTATTATTTTCGTCGGCCTATGTGGCCGACGAAAATACGTGATGCATTTTCGTCGGCCATAAAAGCCGACGAAAATAAGTGACATATTTTCATCGGCTTTAATGGCCGACGAAAATAGGTGACTTATTTTCGTCGGCCACATAGGCCGACGAAAATACCGTTATTTTCGTCGGGAACCGACGGAAAAACGCTTATTTTCGTCTACTTTATTTCGTCGGCCTAATTTCGTCGGCCGACCAACGAAAATAGCTATTTTCGTCGGTTTTAGGGCTATTTTCGTCGGTTTGTGGCCGACGAAATTATACTATTTTCCTGTAGTGTCTTAGTTGTTTTTTGTCGTAACACGCAGCCACCCCCCGCCCCACCCCACCCCACCCCAAAGCCAGCACACAGGGCTGCAACTCAACAGGGGGGATAACCATAGGATTCTAGCAAAGTTTCTAGGACCTATTACAGTTTTAAGTTGTGTTTGGCACCAGAGAAAAAATACTCCTCAGGTTTTTCCCCAACTTGCGATGGGCATGATGTTGGAGCTGCGACTTTGTGTAGAAGCTGTCGTCAATCAGTGAAGAAGAACCATCCCTGCATCCTCCGCCGATGCCCCCGGGATGGAAAGCCAGGGCCATCTTCTTAAGGGCATCCGCCGCCTCCAGAAACTTCTTGTCTTCAACTTTTTGTAATTCTGCCCAGAAGAAAATGAAAGAGGAAGCTAAGCAAATAATCTCAATTGGGTATCTCACGAGTTTTTTCTCAAAAAATAGTTATTTCGGCTTCTCCAAATACTCCAGCATATGGCCGCCAAGCCTACCATATGGAATTTTCTTCCACCTGGCATGGCCCTATTGACCCAGAGCCAAAACGGCTCCATGTTTGTTGGTCTATATCGAGCCCCTACCACCGTAGCCACCAAGCTCCACACAAACTTGACCATTGGGCACTCAAAGAACAAGTGTTGCATAGTTTCATCCCCTATGCAGAAGGCACATATTTCCCCTCCCCTGCCATTTTTGCTTAAGCAAATTATCTTTAGTCAAGATAGCATTTTGGTGCACTAACCCCATGAATATTTTGATTGTTAGTGGTATTTTAGCCTTCCACAAACTTTTATTAGTACCAGCACCGTAGGAGCCACACAAATGGCTGTGCATACTCTTAACATTGAAGTGATTCCCCCTCCCCACACCCCCCCACCCCCCAACACAAAATCCACTTTGGCTTATCACAATCAGATGTGATAGCCACACAGGAGGTTAGATCATATAGTCTTCTCAACTGATTTTGATTTCCTTCCTTCAACCATCTTCTAAATGACAATCTCCAATTCTTCTGTGCTATTGCAGCTACAGTACAAGATTGTTCATTGTATATGTTGAACAGTTCAGGGAATTTCTCCCTCAGAGAGACATTCAGTAATCAGTTCTTTTCCCATCGCCAATCACCATCACTCTACCTTTCACATACAAATCTCTAACCTTGAGAAGGTCATTCCAGACTGAGGAGTTTGTTGGTTTTTTTCCAATTGCTATCACACCCGGTTTAAGAAGAACAACCGAATGCATCTCATATGTGCGCCAGGATCAAGTTCCACACATATGATAGACGTCACAAATGATTACAGCATCAATGTTATAACGAAATAGAGTATAATAGTGCTTTATTACATGACCAATAGTCTTAATCTTAAACGAATGAATAAACACTTATTCTAGCAGCGGACTTCGTCTTCACAGGCAGTTGACTAGGAGACATACGCCTAGAAATCTCCAATATCTTCAGGAAACTCCAGACAATTATCTTGTTCTGAGCAGCATTGGTTTTAATAAAGCAAGCGTGAGTACACTTATGGTTGGTACTCAGCAAGTGGAGTAAATTATATGACATGCAAGGCTATGATCAAGGAAAAGCTGAAATGGTTTGACTGCGACAAGCATTTTTAGTTGGTCAAGTTTTAATTAGGCAAGCATTAGCTAAATGTAAGTATATACCAGCCCTTAAATAAACTATCTGAGGTGAATCAATCCACAACACAGAGATAAATAAACAGAACCAGTGATTTAGATCATCTTTAAGTTTAATTATCATATGAGGGTCCAAGCCGCTCTTAACCGTGAGCACGGCTGATATATCAGTTTTCACTCTGCAGAGGTTGTACACTTTACCCACAACTCGTGTTTCCCTTGATGCCCGGGTTTGCAAGGCCCTTAAACACTTCTAAGGTGAGTGGCAGGGATTCACTACAAGGCCTTTACAAAGATTCCCTAACTTGCATTGGTCCGCTAAGGTTTCAGGCCGCAGTGGTCGTAACCCTCCCTAATGAGGAAGACGTCTTACCCAGGATCATATCTACACCTCAAGAGGGCCGAGCTATACCCCATCAACGCACTCCCCTCTTGCCCTTTCGGTAAGACCTTTACAAGCCAAGGTTTCTAATTAATTAGCCAAGACCAGAGCCATGTAGTAATTGTGGTTGTACTGTTTTCCTAGGTGGTTCTCCATGTTCCAATTGATTCAATAATCTTATTTATCACCAAACAATATTCCAGAATAGGTAAAACATTATCATTGTATCCAGGTTATCCAACCAATAATCTACTGTGTAGAAGCAATTAGCGTAGCTACAACATGAATATAAATACCCAGGTTTAATCAAGGAAGTTCAACTGAAACTAGGCATGTCCTTATCTTGGGATCCATCATATTCCAGACACATGCATGCATATAAAGTAAAGGTGTAATTGTGGTATTAATGGGACTGAAATATGATCAAGAACCACTTGCCTTCTTCAAAGAACTGCTGCTGCTCGGGAACGTCTTCAAAGTCTTGGCCCTGCGGATCCTCGAACTGCGCACCGTCTATCACGACACGCAAGCACATACAAACAAACAAATAAAATAAAATAATAAAAGTACACCAATCAATAAAAATAGAACAAAATAACCTTAAAAAGTTACTGCTTATGCCACAAGGATCGCATGAGCGCAAGAATCGGTGAAATCGGAGTTAAAACGAAGAAATTAGGGCTAAAACATGGTTCCAGGGACCTATTTGTGATAGTTTAGAATCTAAAAGGGCTCTGTCAGAAGAAACCGAGGGCTAGATTGTAATTAAACCCTAGATAGAGGGGTTAGAATGTAAAACAGAGGGATATTGGATGGCGGGTTTTATTTTGGAAAACTATAGGGGTCTAAACAGAAAGAAAAAGGACCTATCCGCGATTACTTTTGAACTGGAAAGGACTGCGGGTTGATTTCCGGAAAACTTAAGGGCTAAACTGCAAAAAGGCCATGGGTTGACCGGTATTAGATTGGTTTGACTCGAGTCTGGATCGGTTTTGAGCCGTCGGATCTAGATCTGATGGTCAGGGACGGTGGGGCTTCGGGGCGGCGGCGCGGAGCGCCGGCGGCGAGGCGGGAACGGTGGCGGGCGGCGGCTGGAGACAACGCAAAAACGCGTTTCCCAGCTCAGTTTCGGCTCGGATCTGGACCAAGAGGTAGCGCGCGTGAAGGGGAGCCCAATTGTGGGGTTGAGCGGGAGAAGCGGCGGCCGGCGGCGAGAGGCGGCGGGGATCTTCGGTGCGCGCCGAGCGGCCACGGGAGACACGGGGGAGAGGGAAAAGGAGGGCGGCCGAGCATCCTCACCACCACGCGGTGCTCCAGGAGGGTTTGTTCGACAGCGGGGAGCGACGGAACGGCGGCACGGCGAGCGCCCGAGCTCGGCAATGGCGGCGGCGGAGCGGCACTTGGTGGCTAGGGTTTAGGGGGCGCGGAGCGTCGGCGGCTTGGGGAAAAAGCCCTAGGGTTTGGGCAGCTCTTATAGGGGGCCGTGGAGGCGTCTGGGCGTGCGGGCCCGGGGCGGAGGCGGTGGGGACGGCGCGGGGGTGAGCCGGACTCGAGTTCGAGTCCGATGCGGTGTGGGCGGGACAAAAGGTCTAACAGGTGGGCCCCGCTTGTCACCGCGAGAGCAAGAGAGAAAAGGGGGAGCGGGCGCGCACGGCTGATGGGCCGGGGAATGGCTTGGTGGGCCGAGGCGGGGGGAAAGGGAGAGGAGGGGAGAGGGAGAGAGAAAGACCGTGGGCCGGGCTGAGCGGGAAAGAAAGGAGAAAAAGAAAAAAAAATAGCCGGGCTGGGCTGCAAAGGGGGAAGGAGAGGAAGGGAGAGAGAGAGAGAGAGTGGGCCAGCTGGGCTGGACCTAGAAGAAGAAGAGAGAAGGAAATAAAATGAGGAAAACATTTGAATGCTTTTAAATTTGAGTTGGAGAATTTAAATTCAAATGCAAATCGAACAATAAAAAACAATGCATAGAGGCATGAAATGCACAAACCTATGTGACCTTATATTTCTTTTTAGGTTTTATCAAATTGCCAGTAATTCATGATAATGCTCTAAATCAAAATAATTGAAACAAAACTTTTGGGTCCCTAAAGGAAATCTAGCTGAATTTATTTAAGTTTCAGATTTAAATTTTTTTTAGGGTGTTACAATTGCCACAGAGTTTTGGTGGCAGTGTATTTCTTTTGCACAATTTCTTGCCAAAGACCTTGCCCAGTTTTGATTTTCCACCACCATTTACAAAGATCCACCAAGTAGGGGTGCGCATCGAAGATCCACCGGCGAACTCGATGGCATCGTTCAAGTTCACCAGTGCCGTTCTCCCCCAGGGCACGACGTTCATTTTTTGGCTCATGGGTCTGCGTCACAGACGGCAGGGGCAATTTTCGTCAGTTCACCATCGACGTCATGAAGCCCAAAACTCTCGCAGCGAGTTTTCATAGCAACCTCGACGAGTTCGTTGATAATCTCAATGACTTGTCGACCCATGGCTCCGCTACGAAGACCGAGGAGGAGTCCGTTTTCAACGCGACTCCACCCCATGCTGCAACGACCACGCTCGGATCGGACCCGCTCCAATCAGAGAACTTGAGTAACCGATCACGACTCGGTCTATGCAATTCGGCCACTGAACATCAGGAGGCCAACAACTCCGAGTCCCTCTCCGCATTGGAAAAGGACATGGACTATTTACTCCAAATCGAAAAACCCGAAGCCACCGCACGTCGGGGGCAGGTTGTCTTGGTGACAACGATCTGATGATCACCTCCATTCCAGAGGGTCATTTCGTGCATTGGAAGGGCATGAAACTCTCCGATCTACTTGAAGATGAAAACCGACTGTCGGTGTTTAACCGGCTGCCCACCGAGGGATATGCCCAAGATGGTAAGTTTTGGGTGAGGAGACGCCGAGATCAGGAACTCGAAGGTGTAAGGAACACAAGACTTAGATAGGTTCGGGCCGCACGGAGCGTAACACCCTACGTCCTGTATGGTTTGTATTGCCTTTGATGTAGAATGACCTAATGATCTTCTCTTTTGAGGGGGGTCCCTGACCTCCCTTATATATCCGAGAGGTCAAAGTTACAAAGATGCTAACCAACTCCCGTCGAGGGATCACACCAGAGCACATCTCGAGTAGATCCTCTCCGTGTTGGTTAGCTCTATCTCCTATTTAAACGGGATAAACAAGAGATAAACAAAATGAATAAGAGATAAGACGGGCTTAATCTCTTAAACTTCGTAACGTGCCCAGCCCGGTGGCCCCGGGTCTGACAAGCCCCCGAGCTCTTCGTAGCTGAGTACTGCAGGCTTATCGAGTACTTTCGAAGCAGTCTTCGACTTCTTCCGAAGCTTTGTCTTGAAGTCCTTCTTCGAGTACTTGCTTGGCTGCATCGAAGCTATGAGGTGCTCATGCCCCGAATTTTTGTTATGGTGTGCGATTTAAAAGTCGCACTCCATATGGAGTAGCCCCGAGCCTTAGGTTGAATCGGAGAATCAGGCTGAGGGTCCCATTAGTCTATAATCCTCCTTATCCTTCAAAGAAATTTGAAAAATAAGTAGTCGATGCCACGTACCCCGCAGCCCCCGAGCCTTGAATCCAAATCCCACAAAATTGGAGATAAGGGTCCAAAAATCATGGCATACAGGCTAAACAATGACACATTAAGGGGAGACCGAAGTGATGATACAAAAGATGTAAGTAGACCAAAGGTTCGAAAAAACCCCTTTTTTCGGGCTAATTAGCCCTGAAAAAATGATTAATCGAATATTTAATCCAATCAGATCACCAAATGACCCCTCACCTTCGGAATATTCCACAAAACGACTCTTGAACTTCAGAACAGTAACTTTTCCCCATCCCGCTGGTTACTTAACCCCGCGGCAATAGGAGGGAAAATTGTGCTTTCAGTCCGCATTCCGCCAAAAACCACCAAAACCCCAATCTGAGCCAAACGCCGCCGCCATCCCCTCAAGGAGATCCTCCCGCTCCAACCTCCCCACCCCTCTCCCCGCAGCCCCCGAGCATCTCGTGGCTTAGCGCATCGGAGATGGCGTCCAAGAAGTCGGAGATTGGGGGGAAGAAGAAAGAGGCGGAGCCGTCGGCCGCGGAGTGGACACACAGTAAGTGCTCCCTCAACAATCTGAACAAACTAGTTTCCGAGGGGTTGCTGCAGGAGAAAAACCTTGTTAACTGGCGCCTCTCTTTCCGTGAACCTTTCCCCATGGAGAATGTCGACGAAATCGTGACATTCTTCCATTTTGCCGAACGGGGATTGGCCCTCCCCACTTGTTCCTTCTTTCGTGGCCTTCTTTATTATTATGGGCTTGAGCTCCATCACCTCAACCCTAATTCCATTTGCCTTGTTTCCATTTTCATCCACTTCTGCGAAGCATTTCTCGGAATCGAGCCCCACTGGGATCTATTCCGCTTCCTCTTCCGCGTCAAGCCCCAGCCTACCACAAAGAAACTTGCTGTAATGGGGGGCGCCAGCATCCAACTGCGTCAGCAGGCCGGCGAGAAATACCTTTCCTACAAATTCCCTTCAAACCTTCCTGGGTGGAAAAACCAGTGGTTTTACATTAAAAACCATGCTCCCCAACTCCCGACGAAGTCGAACAGACCACCTGTGGTGAGGGGGGAATGGAACCTTGAACCCTCCGGCATGGAGATGATTCCAGTCAGAGAGCTGCTGGAAGCCATCGAAGCACAGAAGAAGAAGGGAGTGACCGGCGCCTCCGTCATGTTCTCATTTTACAAGCGCCGCGTCCAACCCATCCAACAGCGCTGTTGCCTGGGCTTCGAGTACACAGGCCCCGCTGACCCTTCTCGCATGTGCACAGAGGAGTTGCCAGATGAAGTCGCGCTCCAGCGAGTTCAACGGGTGCTGCTAGACGTGAACACCGTGCCGTACGTGCCCACATTGTTCTCCGCACAAAATCCGCCCAAGCCGGTAAGTATTCGACTTCTTTTTGTTGTAGAAACCTGCTATTGTACCATTGCTTAACTGAAGAACTTTCTGTAGGGACACACAGAGCTGTATTGTAGCTACCCGCCACAGCCTGACCTCCCCCGAGCATATCATCTCCTCCCTTCTGCTGTCAAGAAGGCTCGCCTTGCTGCAGCTCAAGGCAGCAGCGAGTCCGCCGAACGTGTGGACTCGCAAGCGGGAGGAGAAGCCGAAGGAGAACCGCGCCCTGCTGCTGCCACGGCGGCCAAGAAGGCTCGCCTTGCCGCGGCCCAAGGCAGCAGCGAGTCCGCCGAATGCGTGGACTCGCATGCGGAAGGAGGAGCCGAAGGGGAACCGCACCGGGACAACTCCTCCGACCAGAGCGTGGAGTTGGCCGGCGCTCTACCTCCGGTGCCAAAGGGCCAGCGGCAAGTGCGCAAACGCAAGGCGCAAGAAGACGAGTCCTCCAGGTATCGAATTGTTGTTTTGGCGAGTTGCTAAGTATCAATGAGGCTGAATACTTACAGTATCCACTTATAGTCTCCCTGCTCTGCCACCCGGGACCGAGCTCGAAAGGGTGGAGACGGGCCCATCCGCCAGCGATGCAGTGACTATTGCCGTGGCAGGGGCCCCTCAGTCGGCCGACCGAGCCTCGCCACCGGCAACAGATGCTCCTTGACGGGGCTAGCGGGTGAAGAAAGCCGCCAAAAAGAAGTCGACACTGTGAGTTTTTCTTTGGCCGCTTGAAGATCTTACTCTTGCCCACTTGGGTGATAACGACTTTCCCATTATCAGGGCTGTGAGCGCGGTGAAGCTTAGGCTGGATCCGGGCGCGGCTACTGCAGCCCTGGAGCCATCGGCCCGGGCTGAACCCTCCGGTGCGGAACCGGACCCGGCTGCTGCGGCCTCCGAGCCCCCGGCGTCTGGAGAACAAGTGCCCGCGGAGCTAGCCCCTGAGATAGATGCAGCGCTTCCTGACTTGCCGCCTCCCGAGCCCCGACCAGAAGGAGCCGGACCTAGTGGCGGAGAACAAGTTGTGACCCCTGATGCCGCTCCTACCGATGGCACAGGTACGCGCTTACCTGCCCGCGACTGGTTACCGAGGTCTGGGCACAATGTGCTGACTACATTGTATACTTGCAGGTGTCCCGCAGCCACCGTCCGGAGATACCGCCGGGCCCTCAGGGAGCCCCCGTGAGGTGCTGAGGACCGGGCCAGGGTACCAAAACATCATCACCACCGACCTGGTGGACGACCTCCTGCTGACGGCCGAAAATCTGAAGACTTTCAAGAGCACCTTCAAGGAGTTATACGATTTTTCCATGGTAATACTTGGATAATGCGCAAGCTATGCACATTGGTGAGTTGATTGTGACTCAATCTCCGCCTTTTGTGCAGCATGTAATCACCAAGTCCCAGAAGAAGTCAGAGAAACTCCGCGCGGTTGTGAGTGACGCGCGAGAGTTAGCTGCCCTGAACAAGCGCATCTCCGAGGAGAAGATGAAGAATTGCTATCTGCAGCGAGAGCTTGATATACTGAAGCAAGAAAGGACTCGAGAGACCTGGCTGCTCAAGAATGACCTGAAAAACATGGAGAACGCCAACTCCGAGCTCCAACAACAGCTCAAGGAGCAACAAGCAGAGTACCAGGAGTAGATCAAGGCAGAGAAAAAGGCGCACCAAGGTAAGCTCTCGCTTCCCTCGAGTACTTTTCCTTAGTAGGCCCCCTTAGAAGCTGAAGTACCCTTGCCGCAGAGCTTAGGAAAATAACGAAATACAAAGAGGAGCTGCTTATTGACGTGAAGAATATGCTGTATCGTCGTACAGATGAAGTCGAAAGGCTGCAGAAGGTCATTGGCGATACTGAACGTCAGTTCGTCGACTGCCTTCAGCAGGTCAAAACACTGGGCGAGAAGAACGAGCAGCTGCACGAGGAGCTGGAGCACTTCCGAGGGGCCGCCCAGGAGCTGGTGGACATGGTGGATCCCCCAGAAGAAGGCGAAGCGGGCCCGCGGCCCCTGCTGGAGCAACTTCGCGAAGCCCCGAAGAAAATGCTCAAGTTCTTATCTGAAGCTCCAGTCGCGTGCGTGAGCAATGCGCTCGCGTACGTGAAGTCCTTCGTGCCAAACACGCAGCTGGGCATTTTTGCGCAGGGGATGGCGGCGGAGTGCACGGACGAGCAATTCGAAGAGTACCTGCGAGAAGCCCAGCCTATAGCAGAACAAATTGTACACAGTGTACTGCAGGATTAGGGTGTATGAAACAATTAATCATTCTCTTATGTAAATTGTAACACCCTAAGGTAAATTTTCCCAATTTTAATAAATTTATTTGGGCTTAAATAAATTTTCCAGTCTTTTCCTTAAATTTTTGTGGCATTTAAAGTAATTTATAACGCAAGTAATTAAAATTTATCATAGGATTAAAGTGTTTGTGCACTCATGCCGCAGCATTATTTTATTTGTGTTGAGTGTATAGGTTTGAATTCAAATTGTATTTGAATTCAAATGGCTTTGTTTGAATGGGTAGAGTAAAGAAAAAGAAAAGGAAAAGGAGAAGACCAGCCCCACTCCCTCTCTCAGCCCAGCCCAAAACCCTCCCTTTCTCTCCCTCACCCGTGGGCTCTCTCTCTCCTTTCCCCTCTCTCCCGCATGGGCCACCCGAGGCCCAGCATTTTCCCCCTCTCTTTCCCCGCATGGGCCGCGCCCCGACCCATTTCTTTCTCCCGCGGCCCAGCCCGAGCCAGCGCCCTTCCCCCCCCCCCACGCGCGCGGCTGCCACGTGCGCTCGCTCCCTCCCGCTCCCCCTTCCTCTCCCGCTGCCAGGCCGGCCCCACTCGTCATCCCCCTCCTCCCGCGCTCCCCCGCAACGGCCGCGCCGCCGCAACAACCGGGAGCTTCGGATCCCCTCCGCCGCAGCCCTATCCCGAGACCCCCGGCCCTGCCCCTTCTTATCCCTCTGCGCCAACCTTTGGACCCCTACAGCGCCACCCCCAAAGCCCTAATCGCGGCCGCCGCCTTGCCTCCACGGGAGCCCGAGCCGTCGCCGCCGGTGAGCTTCGTCCGCGAAATTGCCAGCCACCCGTACCCTCTGTGCCATGCTGACGCCCCCATCACCTTCGCAGGGATCTCCCGGAGCAATTCCTGCCATTCAGAGGGCCCGGCCACCCCGGCATCGTCTTCCTCCACGGGAACCCGACCCCTTCGCCGCCGGCCGTCACCAACGACGCCTCCGCACGCCGCCTCCAGCCAATTCCCACCTCGGTGAGCAATACATCAACTCGGGTAGTCGTTTGCGCTAGGTTTGGAAGCCCGTAGACCACCACAGCCACCCATCCGCGGCACGCCGGCGATCCCGAGCCGCTCTCTTCGTGGGGAGTGTTGACCCGAGCCCCGATCCGCCACGCTGATGGCTCAGGTGGTTTACCCGTGTCGTCACCGTCCTCCTGAACTTGGCCTCGTCCCAAATGGAGCCCGGACGGCCAAGATAGGCCATCGCCGGCGTAGCGCCGCCGCGGGAGCGCGTCTCCGGCGACCCCACCGCCGTTCCAGAGCCGTAGAACCGAGCTGTTCCAGAGCCGTTGAACCGAGCCGCGATCTGAGCCGTTCGATGCAGATCCAATGGCCCAGATGCGTCCCACGCGCGAGTCAAACTGGAGGCGTACCGGTCAGCGGTGGTCTTTTTGCTAAAGAGACCCCGGACTTCCCTGGAATCAACCCGCCGTCCAGCCTTAGTTAAAAAGTATTTACAGAAGGGTCCTTTTATTCCCGTTTGACCCCCCTGGCTTCTCTGGAATTTGAACCCGCAGTCCAGTCTAGGGTTTTTAGCGAGTTAGCCCCTGCGTCTAGGGTTTAATTATGTTTAGGTCCCCGGGTTTTGTCCAGAAGCCCCTGGTAGTCATGTTTTTCTTACAAATAGGTCCCTGGATCCTGTTTTAAGCGTAGTTTTCGCGTTTTAGCTCCGTTTTAGGTGTTCTTTATATCCACGCGATCGTTATAACGCGTAGAATAGCTTTAGACTAGTTTTGTGTGCTGTTTCTATGTAATGTTGTACTGTTTTCTTATATTTTACAATTGTTTGCATGTGTGTGCATGTGTGGCCCATGTATTGCTGTTGCGATCGTGAATAGACGTCGAGCCACCGGAGCAGTACCAGGAGCAGCCATCTTCCGAGCAGTTCGAGCAGCAGCCGGGAGAGTACGAGGAAGGCAAGTATAATATGAACCTCCTATCACTTTTAAATACAATCTCATACTGCATTTTAATACTGCATGCCTATAAGGATTTCCTAGCCACCTTTATATCCTTATATATCCTATGGGTTGCATTTTTGGTTAGTTGTGCTAGGTTGCTGCGCTATAACATATCTTAGTCCTTTTTAAATAATTTGATTAATGGTCTTATGCAACTTAATTCTGGAGCCAACCCTCTGTGCTGTGTGCTTGAGTGGTTTGTGCGTCCTTAAAAATATGCTTTTGTAGAAACATGGTTTAGGGGGCCAGCACGGTGCTTAGTGCTTGGTTGGCCACTCTCCATAAGAACCGGTTCATAGAGCGACAACCTGGGACAACCGCGCAACCACAAGACTGGAATGGGACGGTCTTGACTTACTAATTAGGTCGTGTTGGTTCGGGAGTAACTTACCTGCGTGGGCAAGAGGGGTGGTAAGCTTCAATGGTCCCTGCTCCTCCGGCTTGGTCTGTGCTGTGTGTCTTGTACCCCCGGAGGTGGGCCCCATCGTCGCTGATCCAGAATCCTCAGCGGTTACACCTTACCAACGTGATTCTTTGTAACGGTCTCGTAGTGTGCTTGCTAGCCATCTCACCTAAGGAAGTGTGATGAACAACTAGCGTAGCTCACGACTTGTGGGTAAAGTTGTGCAACCTCTCGAGAGTGTAAAACTGATATATCAGCTGTGCTCACAGTCATGAGCAGCCCAGATCCTCAGTCTGATTAGTGGGGTTATCAACATTTGACGAGGGCGATTCCCCGGGTGGTTTTGGTTTGGATGGTTCTCAGTAGTTCTTAATTAATATTGATTAATTCTTATGCAATTTGGGTTATGGTAACTCATCCACTTGTAGTAATTAGCTTTAATAAAATTTGCCAAGATTAAAAGCTAATGCAGTTGAGTCAGCTAACCTTAGAGCCTCATACTCGTGTTATACATGTTGAGTACCAGTTTGTACTCACACTTGCCTCTCTACTCTTCTGTTCTATTTTGGATATCTTCGACTGCTGCTCAGTGCCCGGCAACGTGGAGGACTACGTCAGCGGCTTCGACGACTTCTAGGCGTTTGTCTCCCAGTCGACGTCCCTATGGCGCCCAGCTCTTCATGTATTCATTTTACGCTTCCGCATTCCTTGAACTGATTCTTAATTCAGTTGTAATAAAGATATTCATTTTATAATTTATACGTTTTTATTCGTGGCATGTGTTGTGATATCTTGATAATCTGTTGTATATATGCATGACTTGATCCTGGTGCATATATGATTGCTCGATTTATGTTCTTATAAATCGGGTGTGACAGATTGGTATCAGAGCCGTGTCGACTGTAGGACGAAGCCTAGATAGAACTGGTCGAGTTTAGGACTTCTTTTCGCTTGCTCTACTTCCGCAAAACCCAAACATTCATTTTTGCTTCTATTCCTTGAGTCTTAAGCCCTTGAGTCTTCCGTAGACGTTGGCCTGAGTCGCCTAACCCTGTAATTTATAAGTTTAGGTTGTCCCGGTGAAAATACGCTAGAACGAGGGTGTTAGTCGAGTGGTGTGATAAACTCGACTAAGTTGTGAATATTGAATGTTTGTTATTGTGCAAATGTTTGATTTGGATTTTTGGTTGATTGCGTAGTCTAGTAGTTAAACTTGTTCATGCAAATTGATCCTAACCCCACTTGAACTAAATAATAAAAATTTGATTTAGATCGTTGGGGGTAAAACCTATATTCCTTTCTCTCTGTTATATCCTATCGAAGTTTCATCTCCTCAGCGGCACCATGTCTTATTCTCATAAATTTCGTTTGTTGCAATCAGATGGTGAACACCAGGCGCACCGGTTCCGATTCTGACCAGCAGGAGCAGAACAACCAGGGTACTGGTCAGCCGCTGCCGATGCCTCCACCACTGACCCCGGAGCAGTTCTTCCAGCTCCAGATGCAGATGATGGCGACCCTGAACAATACCGTTCAGGCTCTTCAGCATATCCACGCCCAGCCGCCGCCTCCTCCGCCACCTCAGCCTCGTGATCGGCGTGCGGATTTCCTGAGAGGTCATCCTCCGACCTTCTCTCACGCCACGGACCCACTCCAGGCGGACGACTGGCTTCGTTCGGTATCGCGCCAGTTGGTTGTTGCGCAATGCGACGACCGAGAGCGGGTTTTGTACGCAGCAGGGCAGCTGCGAGGCTCCGCTCTTGACTGGTGGGAGTCCTACCCAGCTCGGGACCGCGACTCTCTCACGTGGGACCAGTTCCGTGAGCGTTTCAGGAACCATCACATTCCTGAGGGCATCATGAAGATGAAGCAGAAGGAGTTCCGTGCCCTTAAGCAGGTAAAATTTAACGGAAATTCCCTACCATTTCTTTTGAGCTCGATCTATCCTTGATTTCTTTCGTAACATCTGACCAATTGAGCGATTTCTATCCTTGTTATCTGTGTCCATTATTTCAGGGATCGATGACGGTGACGGAGTACCGTGACCGTTTCCTTCAGCTTGCCCGCTACGCCCCTGCTGACGTCGCTCGTGATAGCGATAAGCAGGAGTACTTCAAGGAGGGACTGGATGATCACATCCAGTATGCGCTGCTGAACCACCGCTTCGACAACTTCAACCAGCTGGTTGACGCGGCCCTCAACACCGAGCGCAAGCGCCGGGAGATTGAGGATAAGAAGAGGAAGTTGGCTCCATCCTCTTCGGGCAGCAACACTCGTCCCCGCTATCAGCATCCACCACAGCAGCAGCAGAGGCCGCCCCAGCAGTACCAGCAGAGGCAGCAGTACCCGCCTCGTCCTCAGCAGCAGCAGCAGGCGGGACAGGGTCAGAGGCTTCCGGCGCCTCCGGCTCCACCAGCTCAGAGGCAGGGAGCGCCCACACCTCCTCCTGGGCAGCAGGCCGCTGCACTTCCTCGAGTGTGCTTCCACTGCGGCGAGCCAGGACACTACGCCAACGTCTGCCCTCGGAAGGCGCAGGCGGGACAGCAGGGGCGTGCAGCACCGCCCAAGGCCCCAGCTCAGGGCAGGGTGAACCACGTGACGGCCGAGTCAGCGGCCGAGACTCCTAACGTGGTTATTGGTACGTTCATGGTTAATGCCCATCCTGCTACAGTGCTTTTTGATACCGGTGCTACACATTCTTTCATCACTCAGTCTTTTGTTGAGCATCATGGCATTCCTACTAGCACATTAAAGAGGTGCATGTTAGTATCTTCACCGGGAGGGCAGTTGAGGTCTCATGTCTTCTGCCCCAGAGTCAGTGTGGCCATAAGGGGGGTAGATTTCAGTGCGAATCTGATGGTGCTTGACTCCAAGGGCATTGATGTGATCCTTCGGATGGAGACTCTTGCTAAGTGGGGAGTCCGGATAGATTGTGCTCAGAGGACGGTTCTTCTGTTAGCACCGGATGGTCAGGAAGTCACTGTTGGAGCTACGGAGCCTTCTGGATTTCTTCATCAGATGGAGGCTAGACCCACGGATGGTATTCGCGTGGTGTCTGAATTCCCGGATGTCTTTCCGGATGATTTGCCAGGTATGCCGCCTGATCGCGACATTGAGTTTTCTATTGATCTCTTGCCTGGCACAGCTCCTATTGCTAAGAGGCCCTATCGTATGGCTCCTGTCGAACATGAGGAGGTTAAGAAGACCATCGACGAGTTGCTAGCCAAGGGCTATATCCATCGTAGTTTCTCTCCTTGGACTTTTCCTGTATTGCTCGTAGAGAAGAAGGATGGCGCGAAGAGAATGTGCGTCGATTATCGGGATCTGAATGCAGTCACTATCAAGAACAAGCATCCATTGCCCCGTATTGAGGATCTCTTTGATCAGCTTCAGGGTGCTTGTGTATTCTCGAAGATTGATCTGCGTTCGGGTTATCATCAGCTGAAGATTCGTCCTGAGGATATTCAGAAGACGGCATTCACCTGGAAGTATGGGTTATACGAGTATACGGTCATGTCCTTTGGCTTGCCTAATGCTCCGGCTTTCTTCATGCATCTGATGAACAAGGTTTTCATGGATTATCTGGACACCTTTGTGGTGATATTTATTGATGATATCCTGATATATTCCAAGTCAGAAGCGGAGCATGAGAAGCATCTGAGGCTTGTGTTGCAGAGGCTCAGAGAGCACAAGCTGTATGCCAAGCTCAGCAAGTGTGAGTTCTGGATTGATGAGGTTCCATTCCTTGGTCATGTTATCTCCAAGGGAGGTATTGCTGTGGACCCCGGGAAGGTGAAGGATGTGCTGGACTGGGTTATACCGCAGACGGTGAAGGAAGTCCGCTCTTTTCTGGGCTTAGAAGGTTATTATCGGAGGTTCATTGAGAATTTCTCCAAGATTGCGAAGCCTTTGACTTCCTTACTGGAGAAGGACGTGGGTTTCTCTTGGACTGATGAGCGTCAGAAGGCCTTCGAGGAGCTGAAGAAGAGGCTGACTACGGCGCCAGTCCTTACTCTGCCAGACCAGAGCAAGAGGTTCACAGTGTATTGTGATGCTTCGAGGGATGGTCTTGGTTGCGTCCTGATGCAGGAGGGCAGAGTGATAGCTTATGCCTCGCGGCAGTTGCGCCGGCACGAGCTGAATTATCCCACTCATGACCTGGAGTTAGCCGCAGTTGTGCATGCTCTGAAGATATGGAGGCATTACTTGTTTGGGCAGAGGTGTGATATTTACACCGATCACAGGAGTCTCAAGTATATTTTCACTCAGAGTGAGCTGAATATGCGGCAGAGAAGATGGCTAGAATTGGTCAAGGATTATGACCTGGAGATTCACTATCATCCGGGCAAGGCTAATGTTGTAGCAGATGCTCTGAGCAGGAAGAGCTATGTTAACATGGCCGTGGCTTTTCAGATGCCTCAGGAGTTATGCGAGGAGTTTGAGCAGTTGAGTCTGGGTTTCTTGCATCACACCTCGAGTACGTCGTTCGAGGTGGAACCCACTTTAGAGGCTGAGATCAGGCAGCATTAGAAGGAAGATCAGAAGCTGCAGGAGATTCGTGAGTTGCTCAAGATTGGCAAGGCTCCTCATTTCAGAGAGGATGAGCAGGGTACCTTATGGTACAAGGGTCGTATATGTGTGCCGGATGTGGCAGGTCTCAGGAAGCTGATTCTGAGTGAGGCTCATGATACAGCATATTCTATCCATCCAGGCAGCACGAAGATGTATTACGACCTGAAGGAACGATTCTGGTGGTATGGAATGAAGCGTTCCGTTGCGGAGTACGTGGCTATCTGTGACACTTGTCAGCGTGTCAAGGCAGAGCATCAGAGGCCAGCAGGGTTATTGCAGCCGTTGAAGATTCCAGAGTGGAAATGGGAGGAAATCACCATGGACTTCATCGTTGGCTTGCCTCGTACTCAGAAAGGGTACAATTCCATATGGGTAGTAGTGGACCGGTTGACGAAGGTTGCTCATTTTATTCCGGTGAACACTACTTACTCCGGTGCTAGACTCGTAGAGTTGTACATCTCCAGGATTGTCTGTCTGCATGGTGTTCCAAAGAAGATCATATCTGATCGAGGATCTCAGTTCACTTCACGGTTCTGGGAGTAGTTGCATGATTCGTTGGATACGAAGCTGCGTTTCAGTACTGCTTACCATCCTCAGACAGATGGGCAGACCGAGAGAACCAACCAAGTGTTGGAGGATATGCTTCGAGCCTGTGCTATTCAGTATGGTACCAGCTGGGATAAATGTCTGCCGTATGCAGAATTTTCGTATAACAACAGTTATCAGGCCAGTCTGAAGAAGTCACCTTTCGAGGCCCTGTATGGTCGGAAGTGCAGGACTCCGCTGTATTGGGATCAGATTGGTGAGAGGCAGGTATTTGGTCCAGATATTGTTGAAGAGGCAGAACAGTTGGTACAGCAGGTGCGAGAGAATCTGAGGGTCGCTCAGACTCGTCAGAAGAGCTATGCGGATGTTCGTCGTCGGGATTTGACCTTCGCAGTGGGTGACCATGTATACCTGAAGGTCTCGCCGATGAGAGGAATCCGCAGGTTTAATGTACGAGGGAAGCTAGCTCCTCGATACATTGGTCCGTTCAGGGTGTTGGAACGGAAAGGTGAGGTGGCATATCGTTTGGAGTTACCTCCCGGTCTCTCAGGAGTGCATGATGTGTTTCATGTGTCTCAGCTGAAGAGGTGCTTGAGGGTGCCAGAAGAGCAAGCACCGATAGAAGGGTTGGATGTGCAGGAGGATCTGACCTATATTGAGCATCCGGTGAAGATTCTGGAGACGTCTGAGAGAGTTACCAGAAACAAGAAGATCAAGATGTGCCGTGTTCAGTGGAGTCATCACACGGAGGAGGAGGCTACTTGGGAGCGAGAAGATGAGCTGAGGAAGACATATCCCGATCTTTTTGCTAGCTAGCCTGTTCGAATCTCGGGACGAGATTCCTGTAAGGGGGGTAGGTTTGTAACACCCTAAGGTAAATTTTCCCAATTTTAATAAATTTATTTGGGCTTAAATAAATTTTCCAGTCTTTTCCTTAAATTTTTGTGGCATTTAAAGTAATTTATAACGCAAGTAATTAAAATTTATCATAGGATTAAAGTGTTTGTGCACTCATGCCGCAGCATTGTTTAATTTGTGTTAAGTGTATAGGTTTGAATTCAAATTGTATTTGAATTCAAATGGCTTTGTTTGAATGGGTAGAGTAAAGAAAAAGAAAAGGAAAAGGAGAAGACCAGCCCCACTCCCTCTCTCAGCCCAGCCCAAAACCCTCCCTTTCTCTCCCTCACTCGTGGGCTCTCTCTCTCCTTTCCCCTCTCTCCCGCATGGGCCACCCGAGGCCCAGCATTTTCCCCCTCTCTTTCCCCGCATGGGCCGCGCCCCGACCCATTTCTTTCTCCCGCGGCCCAGCCCGAGCCAGCGCCCTTCCCCCCCCCCCCCACGCGCGCGGCTGCCACGTGCGCTCGCTCACTCCCGCTCCCCCTTCCTCTCCCGCTGCCAGGCTGGCCCCACTCGTCATCCCCCTCCTCCCGCGCTCCCCCGCAACGGCCGCGCCGCCGCAACAACCGGGAGCTTCGGATCCCCTCCGCCGCAGCCCTATCCCGAGACCCCCGGCCCTGCCCCTTCTTATCCCTCTACGCCAACCTTTGGACCCCTACAGCGCCGCCCCCAAAGCCCTAATCGCGGCCGCCGCCTTGCCTCCACGGGAGCCCGAGCCGTCGCCGCCGGTGAGCTTCGTCCGCGAAATTGCCGGCCACCCGTACCCTCTGTGCCGTGCTGACGCCCCCATCACCTTCGCAGGGATCTCCCGGAGCAATTCCCGCCATTCAGAGGGCCCGGCCACCCCGGCATCGTCTTCCTCCACGGGAACCCGACCCCTTCGCCGCCGGCCGTCACCAACGACGCCTCCGCACGCCGCCTCCAGCCAATTCCCACCTCGGTGAGCAATACATCAACTCGGGTAGTCGTTTGCGCTAGGTTTGGTAGCCCGTAGACCACCACAGCCACCCATCCGCGGCACGCCGGCGATCCCGAGCCGCTCTCTTCGTGGGGAGTGTTGACCCGAGCCCCGATCCGCCACGCTGATGGCTCAGGTGGTTTACCCGTGTCGTCACCGTCCTCCAGGGCTTGGCCTCGTCCCAAATGGAGCCCGGACGGCCAAGATAGGCCATCGCCGGCGTAGCGCCGCCGCGGGAGCGCATCTCCGGCGACCCCACCGCCGTTCCAGAGCCGTAGAACCGAGCCGTTCCAGAGCCGTTGAACCGAGCCGCGATCTGAGCCGTTCGATGCAGATCCAATGGCCCAGATGCGTCCCACGCGCGAGTCAAACTGGAGGCGTACCGGTCAGCGGTGGTCTTTTTGCTAAAGAGACCCCGGACTTCCCTGGAATCAACCCGCCGTCCAGCCTTAGTTAAAAAGTATTTACAGAAGGGTCCTTTTATTCCCGTTTGACCCCCCTGGCTTCTCTGGAATTTGAACCCGCAGTCCAGTCTAGGGTTTTTAGCGAGTTAGCCCCTACGTCTAGGGTTTAATTATGTTTAGGTCCCCGGGTTTTGTCCAGAAGCCCCTGGTAGTCATGTTTTTCTTACAAATAGGTCCCTGGATCCTGTTTTAAGCGTAGTTTTCGCGTTTTAGCTCCGTTTTAGGTGTTCTTTATATCCACGCGATCGTTATAACGCATAGAATAGCTTTAGACTAGTTTTGTGTGCTGTTTCTATGTAATGTTGTACTGTTTTCTTATATTTTGCAATTGTTTGCATGTGTGTGCATGTGTGGCCCATGTATTGCTGTTGCGATCGTGAATAGACGTCGAGCCACCGGAGCAGTACCAGGAGCAGCCATCTTCCGAGCAGTTCGAGCAGCAGCCGGGAGAGTACGAGGAAGGCAAGTATAACATGAACCTCCTATCACTTTTAAATACAATCTCATACTGCATTTTAATACTGCATGCCTATAAGGATTTCCTAGCCACCTTTATATCCTTATATATCCTATGGGTTGCATTTTTGGTTAGTTGTGCTAGGTTGCTGCGCTATAACATATCTTAGTCCTTTTTAAATAATTTGATTAATGGTCTTATACAACTTAATTCTGGAGCCGACCCTCTGTGCTGTGTGCTTGAGTGGTTTGTGCGTCCTTAAAAATATGCTTTTGTAGAAACATGGTTTAGGGGGCCAGCACGGTGCTTAGTGCTTGGTTGGCCACTCTCCATAAGGACCGGTTCATAGAGCGACAACCTGGGACAACCGCGCAACCACAAGACTGGAATGGGACGGTCTTGACTTACTAATTAGGTCGTGTTGGTTCGGAAGTAACTTACCTGCGTGGGCAAGAGGGGTGGTAAGCTTCAATGGTCCCTGCTCCTCCGGCTTGGTCTGTGCTGTGTGTCTTGTACCCCCGGAGGTGGGCCCCATCGTCGCTGATCCAGAATCCTCAGCGGTTACACCTTACCAACGTGATTCTTTGTAACGGTCTCGTAGTGTGCTTGCTAGCCATCTCACCTAAGGAAGTGTGATGAACAACTAGCGTAGCTCACGACTTGTGGGTAAAGTTGTGCAACCTCTCGAGAGTGTAAAACTGATATATCAGCTGTGCTCACAGTCATGAGCGGCCCAGATCCTCAGTCTGATTAGTGGGGTTATCAACCTTTGACGAGGGCGATTCCCCGGGTGGTTTTGGTTTGGATGGTTCTCAGTAGTTCTTAATTAATATTGATTAATTCTTATGCAATTTGGGTTATGGTAACTCATCCACTTGTAGTAATTAGCTTTAATAAAATTTGCCAAGATTAAAAGCTAATGCAGTTGAGTCAGCTAACCTTAGAGCCTCATACTCGTGTTATACATGTTGAGTACCAGTTTGTACTCACACTTGCCTCTCTACTCTTCTGTTCTATTTTGGATATCTTCGACTGCTGCTCAGTGCCCGGCAACGTGGAGGACTACGTCAGCGGCTTCGACGACTTCTAGGCGTTTGTCTCCCAGTCGACGTCCCTGTGGCGCCCAGCTCTTCATGTATTCATTTTACGCTTCCGCATTCCTTGAACTGATTCTTGATTCAGTTGTAATAAAGATATTCATTTTATAATTTATACGTTTTTATTCGTGGCATGTGTTGTGATATCTTGATAATCTGTTGTATATATGCGTGACTTGATCCTGGCGCATATATGATTGCTCGATTTATGTTCTTATAAATCGGGTGTGACATAAATGCTTTACTCGACATCTCTACTTGTTTGCGTGTCTTAGCTGAATTGGGATCCAGGCTTACGAGACTCAAGTAGTAGACGCTTCCCTGGGTGCAACGACCCGAAGGGCAGCTAGTACTCGTCTAACAGAATAGCCACAACTCGATCGAGCGGGTCTAAACTTGTTAGGAAAGAACGCGAGCATCGTCGCGGGGTTGCCGTGCGTAGGGCTTAAAAATAAGACTGTCCCTAGTGCGGCGACCGGGGTGTAGTCGAAGGTCGATCCTGCTGTGAGCGTGCTCCGTAAGCTGGAGAAGGCCCGGGTGGACAGATCAAGCTTGCAAGGAGCGAGTGCGGGCAGCGCCGCGAGCTTGCCATTCCTTTTGGCAAAAACAAGACTGTTCTGAGTGCAGCCACTCAGGATGTAGTCGATGTAGCTCTTTATGCGAGCATTTCCAACGTACTAGGTGTAAGCCAGTCGAGCGGATCGACTGTGTCGGAAAAAGTGCGACTGCTGTCGCGTGCGACCATCGAAGGTCGCGGCGGAACTCGATATGCCGAGGAGGTAGCCGGAGCCGAGGGCTCCGTCAGAAATGAAAGTCGAAGGGGGATGACCGTGGCCGTAGCCCCCGCGTCATGCGCGACAAGAAGTCGATATATATATATATGTTTGCACGTGACACTGGCCATCGTGGAAGTAAGAAGGCATGTACAACCCGAGTCGTGTGGCTCTTGGCCTCCAAAGTGACTCGGGAAAAGGAGATCTTCTGAGCCCCCGGGGAATTAGCGATCACCGGGCCTCGACTTAAGGGTAGAACTTGCGCAGGTTCTGAACATTCCAGGAGTTCGGCACTTCGCGACCCTCGGGGAATTGTAGTCGATAAGACCCTAGCCTTGTGACCTGCTTGACGACGAACGGGCCCTCCCACCTTGAATTGAGCTTGTGGAGGCCGGACTCGTCCTGAATACGGCGCAAGACCAAATCACCGATGCTGAATGACCGCTCCCTGATGTTGCGATCATGGTATCGCCAGATCCCCTGCAGGTACCAGGCTGACTGAACGAGGGCGGTACAGCGAGCTTCTTCCACAGAATCGAGCTCTAGCTGCCGCGCCTCGTCCGCCTCGCCTTCACTGTACATTTCGACCCTTGGCGACTTCCACATGATATCGGCTGGTAGAATAGCTTCGGATCCATACACGAGGAAAAAAGGTGTTTGTCCTGTGGCTTTGGACGGCTGAGTCCAAAGCCCCCAGACGACATGCGGCAGCTCATGTACCCATTTGCCTCCCTTCTTGCTGTTTTCATCATATAGTCGCTTCTTGAGACCGTCGATTATCAAGCCGTTTGCCCGTTCGACTTGTCCATTGGCCCGTGGGTGTGCGACTGAGACATACTTAACTTCACAAAACCCCCAGAACTGGTTGGCCGTGAAATTTGACCCTAAGTCCGTGATGATGGTGTTGGGGAAGCCGAAACGGTGCAAAATATCTGAGATGAAATCAACAACTCGATCTGGCGTGAGCTTGGCGATTGGCTTGTACTCGATCCACTTAGTAAACTTGTCGATAGCCACCAAAACATGGGTAAAACCGCCTGGCGCCATCGTGAAGGGCCCGATCATGTCGAGACTCCAACAAGCAAAAGGCCAAGATGGCGGTATAGTGATGAGGCTGTGGGCCGGAACATGCGTCTGTTTGCCGAAGAATTGACAATTTTGGCACCTGCGCACGAGATCCTCTGCGTCGGTGACTGCAGTGGGCCACCAGAAGCCGGCCCTGTATGCTTTCCCAACCAGCGTTCTTGAAGCCGCATGGTTGCCGCAGACGCCTTCGTGGATCTCCCGCAGTATGTCGTAACCATCTTCCTTCGTGACGCACTTCATGAGAACTCCTGACCGAGCGCCTCGCCGATAGAGCTTGCCGTCGACCAGGATGAAACCCTTGCTTCTTCGCAAGATGCAAGCCGCGTCAGCGCTCCTGGCGTCGATTCTCGCTGGTAACCGTTGATCGTGTATAAAGTCGATAAAAGCCCCTCGCCAGTCCTCTTCCAGCACCATAACCTCTCGATCGGGTTGTTGGGGACCCGCGTTGATGGCTACCTGCGGAGAAGACTTGATGGATGGCTGTTTGAGCTCCTGGACGAAGACTCCCGGCGGGACCTGGGCACGCGTGGACCCCAGTTTGGACAGGGTGTCCGCGCCAATATTGTGCTCCCGCAATACATGATAAACCTCCAGGCCAGAGAATTTGCTTTCCAACTTGCGTACTTCCTGCACATAAGCATCCATTGTCTCCTTGTTGCAATCCCATTCTTTGTTGACCTGCTGAACAACAAGGAGAGAGTCGCCATCTACAAGTAGTCGCTTGATCCCTAGTGATATCGCCAAACGAAGCCCGTGAAGCAAGGCTTCATACTCGGCTTCATTGTTGGATACCGCCCACAGGATCTGAAGGACGTATTTCAACTGCTCACCTCGTGGAGAAATAAGCAGAACCCCAGCACCACCACCGTCGAGCTTGAGGGACCCATCAAAATACATGGTCTAGTGCTCTAGCATGTCCACTGGAGTTGGGACTTGGTTCTCCCTCCATTCAGCCATGAAGTCGACTAGAGCCTGTGACTTGATTGCAGTGTGTGGCTTGAAGTCTATTGACAAAGCCCCCAGTTCAACTGCCCACTTGGATATGCACCCCGTGGCATCTTGATTATGAAGAATATCCGCCAGCGGGAAGTCCGTGATCACAGTGATCATGTACTCATCGAAGTAATGGCGCAGCTTTCTTGATGTGATTAAGATTGCATACAAAAGCTTTTGAACAGCAGGATACCGTATCTTGGATTCGGAGAGGACCTCGCTGGCGAAGTAGACAGGCCTCTGCACTCCAAACGCATGGCCTTCTTTGCCTCGCTCGACTACAATAGCACTGCTGACAACATGAGTTGTTGCCGCGATGTAAAGTAGTAGATCCTCCCCTGGCAACGGTGCTGTGAGGATTGGAGGAGACTGCAGATGATGTTTCAGGTCCTGCAAGGCCCGCTCAGCCTCCTCCATTCATTGGAACTTATCCGGGCGTTTCAGGAGCTTGAAGAAGGGTAGTCCCCTTTCCCCGAGCCGGGAGATGAACCTGTTCAGAGCCGCCATACAACCTGTTAACTTTTGCACATCCTTGATTGTGGCTGGAGCCTCCATATCAGTGATGGCCGTGATCTTTACAAGGTTGGCTTCAATGCCCCGATTGCTGACGATGAACCCGAGCAATTTCCCTGAAGGTACTCCAAAGACGCACTTGGTGGGATTGAGTTTCCAACGAAATCTGCGCAGACTGCTGAATGTTTCCTCCAAGTCTGCGATCAAGTTATCGGAATCCCTGGTCTTGATGACCACGTCATCCACATAGGCCTCGACATTCCGATGCAAATGATCCGCGAAACACATCTGGATCGCATGCTGATATGTTGCTCCTGCGTTCTTCAACCCGAAGGACATTGTTTTGTAGGCGTAAGTCCCGTACAGGGTGATGAATGCAGTCTTGATTTGGTCCTCCTCCTTGAGCGCAATCTAATGATACCCTGAGTAACAATCAAGAAAACAAAGAAGGACATATCCAGCCATCGAATCGATGACTTGGTCAATGCGCGGCAGCCCAAAATGATCTTTTGGGCAATGCTTGTTGAGATCGGTGTAGTCGATACACATTCTCCATTCATTATTCTTTTTCTTTACAAGGACGGGATTCACTACCCACTCTGGATGGATTACTTCTTTAATGAATCCAGCCGCGAGAAGTTTAGCGATCTCCCATTTAATGGCCTCACGCTTGTCGTGGGCAAACCTCCGCAGGCGTTGCTTCTTAGGCGTAGCCTTCGGGTGTACACTCAAAGCATGCTCGATCAACTCCCTGGGCACCCCTGGCATATCCGCTGGTTTCCATGCGAATATGTCTCGGTTGGCCTGAAGAAAGCTAACGAGCGCGAGTTCCTATTTGGCACCCAAGCCCGCACCGATGATGGCAGTCTTGGATGAATCTCCCTCCTGGAGCTGGATCGTCTTGAGGGCCACATCATCAGTCGACTGGATGCTCGACTTGTTGGCCTTCTTGGAAGGGATCTCCAGCCTGGTCTGGGAGAGCTGCTACGCGGCCGCGAGTACTTCTCCCAAAGCATCTGGCACGCGAGTAGTCGAAGCGTACTGGATCGCCTCCTGATTGCAGTCGTACGACTTCTTCAAGTCGCCGCGGAGGGTGAGCACTCCACCGAGTCCTGGCATCTTAAGAAGTAGATAGACATAATGCGGCACTGCCATGAACTTGGCAAGTGCCGGTCGACCCAGTATTGCATGGTAAGAAGAGTCAAAAGTAGCCACTTCGAACTTGAAATTCAGTACGATAATTTTCCCGCGTGCCGAAGGTGACTGGGAGGACCACCGTACCAAGCGGGTGCGCCGCATTACCTGGGACGATGCCGTAGAAAGGGGACTTGCTGGGAACTAGCATATCCTTGAAATCCAGACCCATCTTCTTCAAAGTGCTGACGAAGATGAGATTGAGCCCGCTCCCGCCATCAATCAGGACCTTGGTAAGCTTGACCTCCGCCACCACAGGATCCAGGACCAAGGGAAACTTACCGGGCTCGGAAAAGCTCATCCACTGGTCATCACGAGAGAACGAGATGGGGACCTCCGACCAACGGAGTGGCCGTGGTACCGCCGGCTCGATGGACAAAATCTCTCGGAGGAGCAGCTTCTGATCCCGCCTGGAACAGAAATCCTCGCACCCCCCGAAGATGACGTTGACCACCTTCGGCGCATCCTGAAACTTCGGGTTGCGCCCGTGATCCTCCTGATCATCGTCCTCGGGCTCTTTGTCAGCAGGCTTCTTATTCTTCTTGCCACCACCAGAGTTGCTGAACGTCCTCCGAAGGTGGTAGCAGTCGATGGCGGCGTGGCTGGCGCCCGGGTGCCACGGGCACTTCTTCTGCAGGAGCTTCTCGAACTCCTCCTGAGTTGTCGACTTCTTGCCCCGCGAAGGACGATCGATAGTCGCGATGACATCATCTGGCTTTCGTTTTCGGGGTGGCCCGGAAAAGTCCCGCTGGCCTTTGTCGCTGCGGTTGTCGTTTGGGCGCCGCAGATTGCTATCATGGCGCCGCGGGAACCGCTCCCGCATCTTCTCCTCCTGCTCGGACCAATCATGCATCATATCACGAAGGCCTGCAACAGTTTTCGGCCTGTTCCGTTCGAAGTCTCTGTATATGCTCGGGTCGGTGATGCCGTTGTAGAAACAGTCGATGATGTCCTCCTCCGAGATGTTCGCGATGGTGGCGCGGACGTCGAAAAAGTGACGCGTGTAGGACCGCAAGAGCTTGTTACGTTCTTGCTTGCACTGGGCAAGATCGTGTCGAGTACCTGCACGGGTAATCGCTCCCTGGAAATTGTCGATGAAGACCTTCTTAAGCCGCTCCCAGGAATCGATGGAGTTGCTGCCGAGGCTCTCCAACCAAGTGAGCGGCGCAGGGTCTAAAGCCATCGGGAAGTAGACGACTTTGGTGATATTTGAGCCCCCCGCGACCTCAATGGCCGTGGAGTAGCAGCGAAGCCACTGCTGGGGAGCCTGCTTGCCATCGTACTTTGTGATGCCGATCGGCTTGAAGCCCTCCGGGTACTTGTAGCTGCTGAAACGAGCAGAGAAAGCAGGAAATCGATCGCTACAGTCAGTACCTTCAGCTTCGACTTCTTCGCGGGTCTTGTGCCTGGAGGAGATCACGGTGCGCGCGTCGCGACCTTCATTGATGTGCTGGCGCTGGTCCTCCGGAGGAGGTCGTCGATTAGTCTGTCGCAGATGACCCCCTTGCGGTGGCTGTTGCCTCCGCCAGGGGCCTGGCTCCCACGAGCGTTGTCGTTGCTGATCTGGTGTTGAGGACGACCGCCAGCCGTTCGACTGCGAGCCTGGCTTCGACTCTCGTCCACACGCTCTTCCCGGACGATGGACGCCGGATTGTGCTGATCCAGCTGGATCCAGGCCCTCCGCGCATTGAGGAGTGCTTGACGTACCTCCGGGTCGTGGCTATGCTCGAGGATGGCCGTGACCCTGGCGATGTTGGCCACCGGAGTCCTGAAACCCCGCTCGCTTGCGGCAGCAAACTCAGGGTCAAGCTCACGATGCATAGATCGCCTTCGCTCGTTGGCTCTCCTCCGCCGGATTGCGCGAGCCCTGTTCCTGGCCCTCCGTGCCTCACGATCGGCATCGTTCTCATTACCGGCGTTGGCCGTGATCTCATCTTTAGAGATCGCTTCAAAGTTGTCGATGGGAAAGTCCCCACCGTCCTCGCCTCCTTCGGCCATTAGCACCTAGCGGGAGGAAAGCTCATGAGAACTTTCGTCGACTAGCTCTGTCGACCCCTCCACCGCGATGGCCAATGGCCTGCCCTCTTGGAAAGGCAATGGCTCGAGGTGAGCCACAAGCCGGCTCTCTGCCTCAAGTAGATTGGAGAGCATCATGCCCCTCCAATGCACAACGCGCCCCATCGGCAAGGAGGTGATCACCAAATCACCGGGACCAGAACAACCCGAAGCCTCCCAACATGCGATGGCTTCGGGACTTCCATCCCGGAGCAGCAGGTCCAGATCCTTTTCTAACATGGAAAGGGATCCAGATGCGTTGGCCTCCTGAAGATGAGTGGCGGTTCGCATAAGCCGGGTTGAGTCTGGCCATGCGAATCCCTAGATTGGAACAAGTCCAAACCAGGGGAAGTTGTCGCGACACCGGAAGAAGTCGAGCTTGGGACAGATTCCATCTCGATCTGTGCCGCGGAAGCATGGAGCGGCAAGTTGTCGAGCTCGCTGACGAACTTGTCGAGGCCGCTGCGAGGATCCGCAGCGACGGTTTTCGGCGTCATGTCGACGAGGAATCGCCGAAAGTTGCCCGCACCATCTGCGATGCAGACCCACGAGCCAAAAACGAATGTCGTACCCTGAGAGGGAACTGACCCGGTGAAATTGAAAAATGCCATCGAGCTCGCCGGTGGATCTTCGACGCGCTCCCCTACCTGGCGCGCCAGCTGTCGGTGTTTAACCGGCTGCCCACCGAGGGATATGCCTAAGATGGTAAGTTTTGGGTGAGGAGACGCCGAGATCAGGAACTCGAAGGTGCAAGGAACACAAGACTTAGACAGGTTCGGGCCGCACGGAGCGTAACACCCTACGTCCTGTATGGTTTGTATTGCCTTTGATGTAGAATGACCTAATGATCTTCTCTTTTGAGGGGGGTCCCTGACCTCCCTTATATATCCGAGAGGTCAGAGTTACAAAGATGCTAACCAACTCCCGTCGAGGGATCACACCAGAGCACATCTCGAGTAGATCCTCTCCGTGTTGGTTAGCTCTATCTCCTATTTAAACGGGATAAACAAGAGATAAACAAAATGAATAAGAGATAAGACGGGCTTAATCTCTTAAACTTCGTAACGTGCCCAGCCCGGTGGCCCCGGGTCTGACACCGACTCGTGGCACACCTCGAGCCCTTGCCTTTTCAGGAAGGCAAGCCATTAGCCACCATGGCAGAAGAATCGACTGAGCTAGTCGAAGCGAGCTCCGATGAGCTCATATCACGTCAAGTGTTGATGTCGGAGGAGGGCGAGGATGATGGCATCTCACCCAACGACGAACTTGATATGATATCCGAAGACGAGGCCACAGCCAACACCGGCGATGAAAACGACACTGAGCGTGAGGCACGAAGGGCCAGGAACAGAGCTCGCGCAGTCCAGCGAAGGAGGGTCAACGAGCGCATGCGATCTATGCATCGTGAGCTAGATGCCGAATTCGCCACCGTGAGCGAGCGGGGATTCAGAACTCCCGTGGCCAACATCGCCAGGGTAACTGCCATACTCAAATGCAGCAACGATCCAAACCTGCGCCAAGCACTTCGCTACGCACAGAGGGCATGGATTCAGCTCGATCAACAAAACCCGGCATCCGCCATCGGAGAAGAACACATGGGCAAAACCCGCAGCCAGCCTAACAGTCGAACGGCAGGCGGCCATCCTCAACCTCAGCGAAGCAATAACAACGACAACGCTCGCGGGAGTCAGGCCACTAGCAGGAGGCAGCAGCCACCTCCAGGAGGCAACCCGCGACAGCCCAATCATCGGAGTCCTCCAAAAGACCTGCACCAGAGAATCAATGAAGGACGCGATGCGCGATCCATAATTGATTCCAGACACAGAGAGCATGAAGTAGCCGATACAGAAGGTACCGACTGCAGTGATCACTTTCCTGCGTTCGCAGCACGGTTCAGCAGTTACAAGTACTCTGAGGGCTTCAAGCCGATTGGGATCACCAAGTACGACGGCAAACAAGCTCCTCAGTAATGGCTACGATGCTACTCCACCGCCATAGAATTCGCAGGAGGCTCCAACATCACCAAAGTCGTCTACTTCCCGATGGCTTTGGACCCTGCGCCGCTCACATGGCTGGAGACCCTCAACAACAACTCGATCGACTCCTTGGAGCGGCTCAAGAAAGGCTTCTTCGACAACTTCTAGGGGGCGATCACCCGTGCAGGTACTCGTCATGACCTTGCTCAATGTAAATAGGAACACAACAAGCTCCTACGGTCCTCCACATGCCATTTCTTCGATGTGCGTGCCACCATTGCGAATATCTCGGAGGAGGACATTATCGAATGCTTCTACAATGGCATCATCGACCCAGGCATCTACAGAGACTTTGGGCGGAACAGACCAAAAAATGTTGCAGGACTTCGTGACATGATGCACGACTGGTCCGAGCAAGAGGAAAAGATGAGGAAGCGGTTCCTAAGGTGCAATGACATCAACCTGAGGCGCACAAATGACAATCGTACCGACATGAGCCAGAGGGACTACTCGGGTCCATCCCGAAAGCGCAAGAAAGACGACCTCGTCGCGGCTATGGATCGTCCTTCATGAGGTAGGAAGACAACGATGTAGGAGGAGTTCGGAAAACTCTTGCAGAAGAAATGCCCATGGCATCCAGGTGCCAATCATGCAGGAATTGATTGCTACCACCTCCGGAGGATATTCAGCAATCCCAGTAGTAGCAAGAAGAACAAGCCAGCGCATAAAGAACCCGAAGAGGACGACCAAGGGGACAAATCGCACAACGCGAAGTTCTAAGATGCCTCCAAAACCATCAACGTCATCTTCGGAGGTGATGAAGAGATCAGTTCCAGGAGGGAATAGAAACTGCTTCTCCGAGAGATCATGTCCATCGAGCGGGCGGTACCACGACCACTCCGGTGGTCGGAGGTCCCCATCTCGTTTTCACGAGACGATCAGTGGACCAGCTTCTCAGAGCCCGGCAAATTCCCTCTGGTCCTGGACCCGGTGGTGGTAGAAGTCAAGCTCACCAGAGTACTCATCGACGGCGGAAGTGGTCTCAACCTTATCTTCGCCAGCACTTTGAGAAAGATGGGCTTGGACTTAACGGACATGCTCGTCCCAAGCAAGACTCCCTTCTATGGCATTGTCCCAGGCAATGCAGCGCATCCACTTATCATGGCGGTCCTTCCAGTCACCTTCGGCATGAGGGAGAACTACTGCACCGAGTTCATCAAATTCGAAGTTGCTAACTTCAAATCTTCATATCATGCCATACTGGGCAGACCGGCACTGGCCAAATTCATGGCAGTGCCGCATTGTGTTTATTTACTTCTCAAGATGCCAGGACGAAGTGGCGTACTCACTCTTCGAGGCAAATTGAAGAAGTCGTATGACTGCAACCAGGAGGCCATCCAGCACGCTTCGACTACGCGTGAGCCAGATGCTTCAGGAGAAATACTCACGGCCGCGCAACAACTCTCCCAGGCTGGGTTGGAAATCCCTACGAGGAAGGTCAGCAAGTCGAGCATCCAGTCGACCGGCGACGTGGCCCTCAAGATGATCCAGCTAATCCCGTCCTTGTAAAGAAAAAGAACAATGAATGGAGAATGTGCGTTGACTACATCGATCTCAATAAGCATTGCCCCAAGGATCACTTCGGGTTACCGCACATTGATCAAGTTGTCGACTCGACGGTGGGTTGTGTACTCTTCTGCTTCCTTGACTGCTATTCGGGGTACCACCAGATCGTGCTCAAGGAGGAAGATCAAATAAAGACCGTGTTTATCACCCCGTTTGGGACATATGCCTACAAAACTATGTCTTTCAGGTTGAAAAACGCAGGAGCAACCTATCAACGCGCAATCTAGATGTGCTTCGCTGATTAGCTACATCGGAATGTTGAGGCCTACATGGATGATGTGGTCATCAAGACTAGGAATCCCGATGACCTGATTGCAGACTTGGAAGAGACGTTCAGCAGCTTACGCAAGTTTCGGTGGAAGCACAACCCAACAAAGTGCGTTTTCGGAGTACCATCGGGAAAATTGCTCGGGTTCATCATCAGCAACTAGGGAATTGAAGCCAATCCTGTGAAGATCACGGCCATCACTAACATGGAGGCTCCAGCCACAATCAAAGATGCGCAAAGGCTAACAGGATATATGGCAGCCCTGAACAGGTTCATCTCCCGACTCGGGGAGAGAGGACTACCCTTCTTCAAACTCCTGAAATGCCAAGACAAGTTCCAGTGGATGGAGGAGGCCGAGCGGGCCCTGTTGTAACACCCTAAGGTAATTTCCTTAAATTTTAACGAATTTATTTGGGCTTAAATGAATTTTTCCAGGCTTTTCTTTAATTTTGGCGGCATTTAAAGCAATTTATAACGCGAGAAAATAAAATTTATCATAGGATTAAAATGTTTGTGCATTCATGCTGTAGCATTGTTTTATTTGTGTTGAGAATATAGAGTTTGAATTCAAATTCATTTGAATTCAATTAGATTGTTTGGATTAGTGGAGTATAGAAAAAGAAAAGGAAAGGAGAAAAGAACAAAAGGAGGCAGCCCAACCCAGCGGCCTTGGCCCAGCCCAGCCTCCCTTTCCCTTCCCTCTTCCCGCATGGGCCACGCCGGCCCACTCTCTTTTCTCCCTTAGGTTTCCTTTCCTCTCTCCTTTCTTTCCCACGTCCCGGCCCATTTCTCCTCAGCCGGCCCAGCGCCCGCGCGTTCTCCTCCCTCTTCTCTGTCTGCCACACTGGACCCATCTGCCGGCGCTCGTTCTCCCCGCCCGAGCCGCGCCGCCCCCTCTTCTCTCTCACTGACCCGCTGTCCCCACGCGTCAGCTCCTCTTTCCCCTCCTCTGCTTTCCCCTCCGCAACGGCCGTGCAGCCCGCCGCCGGGATCTTCGCGACGCCGCGCCTGGGCCCGCATGCCGAGGGTTCCACCGCCCATAAGTGGGACCCTAGACCCCCCCGCGCTCTCATCTCCCCCCCGTGCTCCGCCGCCTCCAACCCTAGCACCCCGCCCGTGCCACGTGGGAGCAGAGCTACGGCGCTGCCCGCGTTTCGTCACCGCGCCGCCTCGTCGCCGCCCCCTGCAGTCGCCTGAGCATCGTGGTCTTACCCTGGTGGGGTAAGGACGCTAATCTCCCTCTCTCCTTCCTCGGTTTTGTTTCCCCGTAGCCGCACGAGTTCGCCGAGGCTCCCGAACCATGGGTCGTCGCCGCCCGGCCGCCACGGCCACCTTGGCTGCCTCTCTTGTCCCCAAGACGTTTCCCTGTGCTCCCCTCTCTCTCCCCGTGCTGGCCGTACCCCGAACCGAGGCCGGAAGCGCCAGGGCGCGTGTCCTCCGGCGAACCTCCGTCGCCTCCACCGCGCCCAACACCTCCCCACCGCCGGAGCTGGCCGGAGCCCAGTTGGCCGTCCGATCCAAGCCTACGGTCTGGATTAGATCCAGACCGGTACGCGATCCGAGCCGCCCGATCTCGAACCGACGATCTGGATTAGATCCAGATCGCCATTAAATCTAGCCCGCTCGTTTTGAATCCGGTGGACCGCGTGAGCTTCAGCCGCAGATCTCGCCTCAACCGTCCGATCTGGATCCGAAGGCCGACGATCGCGCGTACCCCTTCGCGTTGTAGTTTCTAATCTGGGCCGTATAAATCAGATCCAACGGCTCAGATTAAAACGTACCCTTTCGGCCTTGTCTTTTTGCTAAAGAGGCCCTGTCTTTTTCAAGAATCAACCCGCAGTCCATCAGTAGCTCAAAAATAATTACATTTAGGTCCGGTTTTATGCTTTTAGGCCCCTGGAGTCTCTGGAAATTGAACCCGCAGTCCAGTCTAAGGTTTTTAGCGAGTTAGCCCTTGCGTCTAGGGTTTAATTACGTTTAGGTCCTCGGTTTTTGTGCAGAAGCCCCTGGTTGCCCTGTTTTTCTTACAAATAAGTCCCTGGATCTTGTTTTAAGCGTAGTTTTCGCATTTTAGCTCCGTTTTAGGTGTTCTTTATATCCACGCGATCGTTGTAACACGTAGAATAGCTTTAGACTAGTTTTAAGTGCTGTTTCTATGTAATGTTGTACTATTTTCTTATATTTTGTTATTGTTTGCATGTGTGTGCATGTGTGGCCCATGTGTTGTTGTTACGATCGTGAGTAGACGCGGAGCCTTTGGAGCAGTACCAGGAGCAGCCATCTTCCGAGCAGTCTGAGCAGCAGCCGGGAGAGTACGAGGAAGGCAAGTATAACATGAACCTCCTATCACTTTTCAATACAAATTCATACTGCATTTTAATTCTGTATGCCTATAAGGATTTCCTAGCCACCTTTATATCCTTTATATATATCCTTGGGGTTGCATTCTTGGTTAGTTGTGCTAGGTTGCTGCGCTATAACATATCTTGGTCCTTTTTAATTAATTTGATTAATGGTCTTATGCAACTTAATTCTGGCGCCGACCCTCTGTGCTGTGTGCTTGAGTGGTTTGTGCGTCCTTAAAAGATGTTTTTGTTAGAAACATGGTTTAGGGGGCCAGCACGGTGCTTAGTGCTTGGTTGGCCACTCTCCATAAGGACCGGTTCATAGAGCGACAACCTGGGACAACCGCGCAACCACAAGACTGGAATGGGACGGTCTTGACTTACTAATTAGGTCATTTTGGTTCGGGAGTAACTAACCTGCGTGGGCAAGAGGGGTGGTAAGCTTCAATGGTCCCTGCTCCTCCGGCTTGGTCTGTGCTGTGTGTCTTGTACCCCCGGAGGTGGGCCCCATCGTCGCTGATCCAGAATTCTTAGCGGTTACACCTTACCAACGTGATTCTTTGTAACGGTCTCGTAGTGTGCTTGCTAGCTATCCCACCTAAGGAAGTGTGATGAACAACTAGCGTAGCTCACGACTTGTGGGTAAAGTTGTGCAACCTCTCGAGAGTGTAAAACTGATATATCAGCTGTGCTCACAGTCATGAGCGGCCCAGATCCTCCGTCTGATTAGTGGGGTTATCAACCTTTGACGAGGGAGATTCCCCGGGTGGTTGTGGTTTGGATGGTTCTCAGTAGTTCTTAATTAATATTGATTAATTTCTTATGCAATTGGGTTATGGTAATTCATCCACTTGTAGTAACTAGCTTTAATAAAATTTGCCAAGACTAAAAGCTAATGCAGTTGAGTCAGCTAACCTTAGAGCCTCATAGTCTGTGTTATACTTGTTGAGTACTAGTTTGTACTCACACTTGCCTCTCTACTCTTCTGTTCTATTTCGGATATCTTCGACTGCTGCTCAGTGCCCGGCAACGTGGAGGACTACGTCAGCGGCTTCGACGACTTCTAGGCGTTTGTCTCCCAGTCGACGTCCCTGTGGCGCCCAGCTCTTCATGCATCTCTTTTACGTTTCCGCAACTCTGGAACCGATTCTTGATTCGGTTGTAATAAAATAATTTATTCAAGCTTTATTTATGATTTATATTAATATTATTCGTGACATGTGTTGTGATATCTTGATAATCTGTTGTATATATGCGTGACTTGATCCTGGCGCATATATGATTGCTCGATTTATGTTCTTATAAATCGGGTGTGACACCTGTAGGATCTGAAAGAACACCTACAGTCACCTTCGGTCCTTACAGCACCACTGCTGGGAGAAGATCTACTACTCTATATTGCGGCGACAACTCATGTCGTCAGCAGTGCCATTGTAGTCGAGCGCAGCAAGGAGGGCCATGCGTTTGAAGTGCAGAGGCCCGTGTACTTCTTCAGCGAGGTACTCTCCGAATCTAAGCTACGATACCCGGTAGTTCAGAAACTTCTATATGCAATATTGATCACATCAAGAAAGCTGCACCATTACTTCGACGAGTACAAGATCACTGTGATTACGGATTTTCCATTGGCGGATATTCTACACAATCAGGATGCCACGGGATGTATATCAAAGTGGGCAGTGGAACTTGGGGCTCTGTCAATCAACTTCAAGCTACGCACTGCAATCAAGTCTCAAGCTCTAGTCGATTTTATGGCCGAGTGGAGAGAGAACCAAATTCCAACACCAGCCGACAAGCCAGAGTATTGGACCATGTATTTCGATGGATCTCTTAAGCTCGATGGCGGAGGTACTGGAGTCCTATTTATCTCTCTAAGAGGCGAACAACTGAAGTATGTCCTCCAGATCCTTTGGGAGGTATCCAATAACGGAGCCGAGTATGAAGCCTTGCTTCACGGGCTATGTTTGGCGATATCACTAGGCATCAAGCGACTACTTGTATACCGCGATTCACTTCTAGTCGTTCAGCAAATCAACAAAGAGTGGGACTGCAACAAGGAGACAATGGACGCCTACGTACAAGAAGTGCGCAAGCTGGAAAATAAATTTTTCGGACTGGAGGTTCATCATGTGATACGGAAACACAATGTTGGCGCAGATATACTATCCAAGCTAGGATCAACCCATGCACAAGTTCCAGCGGGAGTTTTCATCCAAGAGCTGAAGCAGCCATCTATCAAGTCCTCACCTCATATACCCACTGATACCGGCCTTCAAAAGCCCGATCAAGAGGTTATGATGCTCGGAGAGGACTGGAGAGAAACTTATATTGACTTCATCCGGGACCAAAGACTACCAGCGGGGATGGATGCAAGAAGCGCAGCGGCAGCTCGTGTCATGCGCAGAAGTAAAGGTTTTGTCCTGGTCGACAATAAACTCTACCGGTGTGGTGCCCGATCAGGTGTACTCATTAAATGCATCATGGGAGAAGATGGCTATGACATACTGTGGGAGATACATGAGGGCGTATGCGGCAACCACGCAGCTTCAAGAACGCTAGTGGGGAAAGCATACAGAGCTGGTTTCTGATGGCCCACCGCAGTATCCGATACTGAGGACCTAGTGTGGAGATGCCAAAACTGCCAATTCTTTGGCAAGCAATCCCACGTCCCAATCCACAATCTTATCACCATACCGCTATCATGGCCATTTGCCTGTTGGAGCCTTGATATGATTGGGCCATTCACAACGGCGCCCGGTGGTTTCACCCATGTATTGGTAGCAATTGACAAGTTTACCAAGTGGATCGAGTACAAGCCGATAACCAAGCTCATACCAGACAGAGTCGTTGATTTCATCTCCGACATCCTACATCGCTTCGGTTTCCCGAACACCATCATCACGGACCTGGGATCAAATTTTACAGCTAACCAGTTCTGGAAGTTTTGTGAAAGTGCATGCATCGAAGTCAAATACGTCTCTATTGCACATCCAAGGGCCAATGGTCAAGTCGAGAGTGCGAACGGCATGATAATCAAGGGCCTCAAGAAAAGTCTCTATGATGAAAATAGCAAGAAAGGCGGGAAGTGGATACACGAGTTGCCACATATCGTCTGGGGGCTCAGGACTTAGCCATCCAAAGCCACGGGACAAACGCTATTTTTTCTTGTCTACGGCTCCGAAGCAATCTTACCAGCTGACATCATGTGGAAATGCCCAAGGGTTGAAATGTACAATGAAGGCGAGGCGGACGAAGCAAGGCAGCTAGAGCTTGATTCTGTCGAAGAGGCTCGCTGCACTGCTCTTATTCAGTCAGCACCATACCTACAGGGGATCCGACGATATCACAACCGCAACATCAGAGAACAGTCGTTCAGTATAGGCGATTTGGTCCTGCGCTGCATCAGAGATGAGTCCGGCTTACAGAAGCTCAACTCGAGGTGGGAAGGACTGTTCATCGTCAAGCAGATTACAAGACTGGGGTCTTATCGACTACAATACCCCGAGGGCCAAGACGTCCCAAATTCCTGGGACGTACAGCACCTACGCAAGTTTTACCAATAAGAAGACACGCAGCGATAGCTGTTCTTCGAGCGCCAAGACGGTTTTCTTCCGATTCAATTTGGAGGCTATGTGCCACAGAATCCGGAATGTAAATTCTCTATCAAAATATGGAGGTTGTAGCCATATTCATGTTTTATATGACTTGACTTCTCGCCATGAGCATGATAGTCGTTGCAACGATGATCGCGTTTTTTCCAAGCAGGTTAGATCCGCTCGATCGGACTCAATCTAACTTGTTTGACAAGCTCACATGAGGAGCTATATCGACTACTCCCAGAGTTGCTGCACTCGGGGTAGTATCGACTACTCGCCATGAGCATGATAGTCGTTGCAATGATGATCGCGTTTTTCCTAACATGTTAGATCCACTTGATCAGATTCTATCTAACTTGTTGGACGGGCTCATATGAGGAGCTATATCGACTACTCTCAGGGTCGTTGCACCCGAGGTAGTGTCTACTACTTAACCTATGAACATGGATGGCAATCCAGAAATCATAAGGCAATAATAAGTATAGACATCATGGACAGATATATTACAAGGAGAAGAGTACTTATCTTTACAATATCTCAATCCTGTATTACACTCTCTACTATTTTTTCAGCTACAGGCCGGGCTTCTAGGAGGTACTCGCTGAACTGCTCTTCAGAGCAGTCCGCAGCCGCACCCTGTGCGAGTACCTCTAGTCGAGCCTTAGGCCAAAAGGACTTCACAAGACCTAAGGCGTGGCTAACACATGTGGTGGGGGCTTCGGCGATGAAGCTGAGGACTTTATGCAGAGCTCCGAGGAGTCGCTTCAGCAGGGATCGCCCGTCTGCTTTGCTGCCTTCCTACGGATCCACCATGTTAACAAGCTGCTAGGTGGCCACCCTTAGGTCCTCCAGCTCCTTCTGGCGCTGTTCCTTCTCTTCGCCCAGCGTCTTGATCTGCTGAAGGCAGTCAATGAACTTTTGTTCAGTATCGACAATCACCTTCTGCAGCTTCTCAACGTCATCTGTACAGCGATACAGCATATTCTTCACGTCAATAAGCAACTCTTCTTTATATGTTAAGAGTTTCCTAAGCTCTGTGGTGAAGACAGTTTTTAGAACTCAAGACAAACTGCTAAGAGAAAGTAATCGAGAGAGGAAAGGACTTGCCTTGGTGCGCCTTTTTCTGCTCCTTAAGCTATTCTTGGAGCTCGGAGTTGGATTTCTCAAGATTGCAGAGATCATTCTTGAGAAGCCATGTTTCTTATTTCCGCTCTTGCTTCAGCTTGTCGAGCTCTCTCAGAAGATATATGTTCTTTCGGTGTTCTTCTGATATGCGTTGATTCTTTGCTTGGAGTTCCGGGAGGACACTCTCGACTACTTTTAGCTTCTCTGATTTTTCTTGAGAGCGTTTGGCCACATCCTGCATAAGGGGGAAGACTAAAACAAGCAACTTGATAAAGCATAATGGCAGAAGAGCAGTCATGCCTTACCAGGGTAAATTTGTACGTCTCCTTGGAGATCTGCTGGAATTATCGCATGTTGTCGATCATCAGTAGAGGATCATCCAATAGATATTTGGTGATGATGTTCTTGTATCCTCTCCCGAACACCAGCAGATCTGCAGGGTTGCTAGAGGTACCCGTAGCCTCTTCAGTTGATGGTTGTGGGGCACCTGCAAGTCGAAAATGCGTTCAGTTCACGAAGTCTGCGATCTAAGCAGTTAACCGCGGGGGGTCGACACTTACTTGTGTCATCCGCAGGAGCGGTGTTAGTGGCCTCGACTTGTTCATCATCACCAGCACTGGCTTCGAGTTGCTGGGGCTCGGGAGGTGGTAGGTCAGGCAGCGTCGCGTCTTCCTCGGGGGCTGGCGATTTGGGGGGCTGGAGTAGCTGAGACAGGCTCTGGCTCATTCAACCCCAAAGCAGACGCAGTCCTAACGAAGCAGAATCAAATATATCATCAGACAAGTCGAAAAGAATAGAAGATACATTATGAACAAGGAGCTGCACTTACAGAGAAGATTTCTTCATGCTGGATTTCTTCAGTCTCAGCGCTCGTGGTTTTACAACCACGGTACTCGTTGCAGGTGGCGAGGTCACACCAGCCGAGGGCGCGGGATGTCCCGGCGAGGTACCCGCCACGGCAACGGTTACAACCCCTGCTGATGTAGTCGACGGGTCCGTCCTAGCAGTTTCTGTGGAACCACCTGCTGGAACATCATCCCCAGCAAATTCGGCCCCGAACACCTTTTGGCGCTTGGGGTCAGGTGGAGAAGCAGAAGGACTGCAAAACAAACAAAGTAAGCATTCAACAACTACAAGACTTGACAATTCTACAAGACGGCGGCTCCATACCTGGTGGGTTCAACTACGAACACTTTGCGTTTGCGTACCACCCGATGACCCCAAGGGACCAATGGCAAGGCTTCTACCAACTCCACGGATGATCCGGGGGAGTTGTTCTTGTTCGCCTTCCCTTCAGTTGCCCTCTCCACCAGGGGGCTCCTGCTCTCGGTCGTCTCGCCGCTGGGCAGAGCATCAGATGCTTGAGCCTTTTTCGCTTCAGCTGCGGCGCTGGGAAGAAGGTGGTCCGGATGGGGAATATCGGATTGTGGTGGATAACTCCAGTACAACACTGTGAGTCCCTATAGAGGATTCTCAGTACACGGTTACAGAACAATAGAAATTATTCCAAGTAGTCAAAAACTTACCAGCTCTGGAGGATTTTGTGCAGAGAACAGCTCCGGGACGTAGGGCACCGTGTTGACATCCAGCAGCACTCGCTTGACCCGGATGAGCGCGGCATCATCGGTCAACTCCTCTGCGCACATCCGAGATGGGTCTTCAGCACCCATGTTGTCACACCCGATTTATAAGAACATAAATCGAGCAATCATATATGCGCCAGGATCAAGTCACGCATATATACAACAGATTATCAAGATATCGCAACACATGTCACGAATAAAAGCGTATAAATTAATTAATGAATATCTTTATTACAACTGAATCAAGAATCAGTTCAAGGAGTGCGGAAGCGTAAAATGAATACATGAAGAGCTGGGCGCCACAGGGACGTCGACTGGGAGACAAACGCCTAGAAGTCGTCGAAGCCGCTGACGTAGTCCTCCACGTTGCCGGGCACTGAGCAGCAGTCGAAGATATCCGAAATAGAACAGAAGAGTAGAGAGGCAAGTGTGAGTACAAACTCGTACTCAACAAGTATAACACAAACTATGAGGCTCTAGGCTAGCTGACTCGACTGCATTAGCTTTTAATCTTGGCAAATTTTATTAAAGCTAATTACTACAAGTGGATGAGTTACCATAACCCAAATTGCATAAGGAATTAATCAGTATTAATTAAGAACTACTGAGAACCATCCAAACCAAAACCACCCGGGGAATCTCCCTCGTCAAAGGTTGATAACCCCACTAATCAAAAGGAGGATCTGGGCCGCTCATGACTGTGAGCACAGCTGATATATCAGTTTTACACTCTCGAGAGGTTGCACAACTTTACCCACAAGTCGTGAGCTACGCTAGTTGTTCATCACACTTCCTTAGGTGAGATGGCTAGCAAGCACACTACGAGACCGTTACAAAGGACCACGTTGGTAAGGTGTAACCGCTAAGGATTCTGGATCAGCGACGATGGGGCCCACCTCCGTGGGTACAAGACACACAGCACAGACCAAGCTGGAGGAGCAGGGACCATTGAAGCTTACCACCCCTCTTGCCCACGCAGGTAAGTTACCCCCGAACCAACACGACCTAATTAGTAAGTCAAGACCGTCCCATTCCAGTCTTGTGGTTGCGCGGTTGTCCCAGGTTATCGCTCTATGAACCGGTCCTTATGGAGAGTGGCCAACCAAGCACTAAGCACCGAGGCCGGCCCCTAAACCATGTTTCTAATAAAAACATCTTTTACGGAGACGTGAGCCACTCAAGCACACAGCACAGAGGGTCACTCTCAGGATTAAGTTGCATAAGACCATTAATCAAATTTAATTAAAAAGGACCAAGCGTGTTATAGCGCAGCAACCTAGCACAACTATCCAAAATGCAACCCAAAGGATATATATATAGGATAAAAAGTGGCTAGGAAAGTCCTTATAGGCATACAGTATTATAATGCGGTATGAAATTGTATTAAAAAGTGATAGGAGGTTCATGTTATACTTGCCTTCCTCGTACTCTCCCGGCTGCTGCTCGAACTGCTCGGAAGATGGCTGCTCCTGGTACTGCTCCGGTGGCTCGACGTCTATTCACGATCGTAACAGCAAGACATGGGCCACACATGCACACACATGCAAACAATAGCAAAATATAAGAAACAGTACACCAATACAATGGAACAGCACATAAAACTGGCCTAAAACTATTCTACGCGTTACAACGATCGCGTGGATATAAAGAACACCTAAAACGGAGCTAAAACGCGAAAACTACGCCTAAAACAAGTTCCAGGGGCCTATTTGCGAGAAAAATAGGAAAACCAGGGGCTTCTGGACAAAAACTGAGGACTTAAACGTAATTAAAGGATAGACACGGGGCTAGCGCGTGAAAACACTGGATATGGACTGCGGGTTCAAAAATACAGGAAGCTCAGGGGTCTAAACGAGAAGAAAAGGACCTAACCGTAATTATTTTTGAACTACGGGTGGACTGCGGGTTGATTCTTGAAAAGCGCAGGGGCTCTTTAACAAAATGGCTAGGCTGAAGCGGTACGCGGCTTCTAATAAGGGCGGTTGGATCTAAATCGAACGGTTCGGACGCATTCCGGTTCGGACGGTCCGATCTGAACAGAGGGGTCCGGACGGTCCGATCTGGATCGGACTGGTCCGATCTGATGGGCTCGCGGGGACGGCGGTTATGCACGGCGGCTCGGGCAAAGGGCAACGCCGGCGAGCGGTGTTCTGGCGCTACGGTTAGCTAATGCCTACAACTTCTGGTGCAAAAGGACCAGGGGTAGGAGGCGAGGCTCACCGAGGGCTGTGGAGGCCGGAGACGCGACGGAGTGAGGAAGACGACGATGGCCGGCGGAAGAAACGGGGCGGCGCTCGTGGACAGGCAGCAGCAGAGAGGCTCGAGGTCCCTTGGCCGCACGGATTGGTCAGGGAAGTTCCTGCGGAGGTAACCAGGAGGTTAAGAGAGGCCGGGACGCAACGACGGCGGGCAATTAAGGCGGCGGAGCAGATCACCGGCGGCGGCGTCGAGGCTCGATTCCGGTGATGCCGAGGTCCAGAGCTCCAATGCACGGCTCGGGAAGCTTCTAGGAGGCGCGGCGGAGCTCTTGCGGGGGCTGTGGGGGCCTAGAGCGCGGCGGAACGGCGGCGCGGTGGTGAGGCCGAGGGAGCTTGCGCGGCGGAGGAAAGGGTGGCGGCGCCGGGGGTTTGAGTGACGGCTAGGGTTAGGGTCCAGATGGTTGGGGCGGCTCTTTGTAGGGTGGCAGCGGTCCCATTGACGCGCGGGCCCGAGGGAGGGGCTCGCCGGGGATCTCGGGGAGGGAGGTTGCGCCGGAGAAGAAAGGAGGAGAGGGGGAAGGGCCGACAGGTGGGGTCAGGCTGAGGGAATGACTGAGAAAGGAAAGGAACGACTGAGAAAGGAAAGGAATGACCGAGAAAGGAAAGGAATTACTGAGAAAGGAAAGGAATGACTGAGAAAGGAAAGGAATTACTGACCTACTTTCCTGCTTCTTCCCTTTTCTTTATCAACCCAACTCAATTCTATTTGAATTCAACTCATATGCACTCAACCAAAAACAACTTATGCACCAGCATGAATGCACAAACATGTTGAACCTAAAATAAATTTTAATTCTTTGTGTTATAAAATTACTTTAAATGCGAGATAAACTAGGGAAAACTCTGGAAAATTTTATTTGAGCCCAAATAAATTCATTAAAATTTAAGGAAAATACCTTAGGGTGTTACAAACCTACCCCCCTTACAGGAATCTCGTCCCGAGATTCAGATAGGCTAGCTAGCAAAGAGATTGGGATATGTCTTCCTCAGCTCATCTTCTCGCTCCCAGGTAGCCTCATCCTCTGTGTGATAACTCCACTGAACACGGCACATCTTGATCTTCTTATTTCTGGTAACTCTCTCGGATGTCTCCAGAATCTTTACCGGATGCTCGATGTAGGTCAGATCCTCCTGCACATCTAACCCTTCTATCGGTGCTTGCTCTTCTGGTACTCTTAAGCACTTCTTCAGCTGTGACACGTGAAACACATCGTGCACTCTTGAGAGATTGAGAGGCAACTCCAAACGATATGCCACCTCACCTTTCCGTTCCAACACCTTGAACGGACCAATGTATCGAGGGGCTAGCTTCCCTCTTACATTAAACCTGCGGATTCCTCTCATCGGCGAGACCTTCAGATACACATGATCACCCACTGCAAAGGTCAAATCTCGGCGACGAACATCCGCATAGCTCTTCTGACGAGTCTGAGCGACCCTCAGATTCTCTCGCACCTGCTGTACCAGCTGTTCGGCCTCCTCAACAATATCCGGACCAAACACCTGCCTCTCGCCAATCTGATCCCAATACAGTGGAGTCCTGCACTTCCGACCATACAAGGCCTCAAAAGGAGATTTCTTCAGACTGGCCTGATAACTGTTGTTATACGAAAACTCTGCGTATGGCAGGCATTTATCCCAGCTGGTACCATACTGAATAGCGCAGGCTCGAAGCATATCCTCCAACACTTGGTTGGTTCTTTCTGTCTGACCATCTGTCTGAGGATGATAAGCAGTACTGAAGCGCAGCTTCGTATCCAACGAATCATGCAACTGCTCCCAGAACCGCGAAGTGAACTGAGATCCTCGATCAGATATAATCTTCTTAGGTACACCATGCAGACAGACGATCCTGGAAATGTACAACTCTGCGAGTCTAGCACCAGAGTAAGTAGTGTTCACCGGAATGAAGTGAGCAACCTTCGTCAAGCGATCCACTACTACCCATATGGAGTTGTACCCTTTCTGAGTACGAGGCAAGCCAACGATGAAGTCCATAGTGATCTCCTCCCATTTCCACTCTGGAATCTTCAACGGCTGCAATAATCCTGCTGGCCTCTGATGCTCGGCCTTGACACGCTGACAAGTGTCACAGATAGCCACGTACTCCGCAACGGAACGCTTCATTCCATACCACCAGAATCGTTCCTTGAGATCATAATACATCTTCGTGCGGCCTGGATGAATGGAATATGCCGTATCATGAGCCTCACTCAAGATCAGCTTCCTAAGATCCGCAACATCCGGCACACATATCCGACCCTTGTACCACAAGGTACCCTGATCATCCTCTCTGAAATGAGGAGCTTTACCAATCTTAAGCAATTCACGAATCTCCTGCAGCTTCTGATCTTCCTTCTGATGCTGCCTGATCTCTGCCTCTAGAGTGGGTTCTACCTCGAATGACGTACCCGAGGTGTGATGCAAGAAACCCAGGCTCAACTGCTCAAACTCCTCACATAACTCCTGAGGCATCTGAAAAGCCACGGCCATGTTAACATAGCTCTTCCTGCTCAAAGCATCTGCTACAACATTAGCCTTGCCCGGATGATAGTGAATCTCCAGATCATAATCCTTGACCAACTCCAGCCATCTTCTCTGCCGCATATTCAGCTCGCTCTGAGTGAAAATGTACTTGAGGCTCTTGTGATCGGTGTAAATATCACACCTCTGCCCAAACAAGTAATGCCTCCATATCTTCAGAGCATGCACAACTGCGGCTAACTCCAGATCATGAGTGGGATAATTCAACTCGTGCCGGCGCAACTGCCGCGAAGAAAAGCTATCACTCTGCCTTCCTGCATCAGGACGCAACCAAGACCATCCCTCAAAGCATCACAATACACTGTGAACCTCTTGCTCTGGTCTGGCAGAGTAAGGACTGGCGCAGTAGTCAACCTCTTCTTCAGCTCCTCGAAGGCACTCTGACGCTCATCAGTCCAAGAGAAATCCACACCCTTCTCCAGCAAGGAAGTCAAAGGCTTCGCAATCTTGGAGAAATTCTCAATGAACCTCCGATAATAGCCTGCTAAGCCCAGAAAAGAGCGGACTTCCTTCACTGTCTGTGGTACGACCCAGTCAAGCACATCCTTCACCTTCCCAGGGTCCACAGCAATACCTCCCTTGGAGATAACATGACCGAGGAACGGAACCTCGTCAATCCAGAACTCGCACTTGCTGAGCTTGGCATACAGCTTGTGCTCTCTGAGCCTCTGCAACACGAGCCTCAGATGCTTCTCATGCTCCGCTTCTGACTTGGAATATATCAGGATATCATCAATAAATATCACCACAAAGGTGTCCAGATAATCCATGAAAACCTTGTTCATCAGATGCATGAAGAAAGCCGGAGCATTGGTCAAGCCAAAGGACATGACCGTATACTCGTATAGCCCATACTTGCAAGTGAATGCCGTCTTCGGAATATCCTCAGGATGAATCTTCAGCTGATGATAACCAGAACGCAGATCAATCTTCGAGAATACACAAGCACCCTGAAGCTGATCAAAGAGATCCTCAATACGGGGCAGTGGATGTTTGTTCTTGATGGTGACTGCATTCAGATCCCGATAATCGACACACATCCTCTTCGCGCCATCCTTCTTCTCTACAAGCAATACAGGAAAAGCCCAAGGAGAGAAACTGCGACGGATATAACCCTTAGCTAGCAACTCGTCGACGGTCTTCTTAACCTCCTCATGCTCGACGGGAGCCATACGATAGGGCCCCTTAGCAATAGGGGCTGTGCCAGGCAAGAGATCAATTGAAAACTCAATGTCGCGATCAGGCGGCATACCTGGCAAATCGTCCGGAAAGACATCCGGGAATTCAGACACCACGCGAATACCATCCGTGGGTCTAGCCTCCATCTGATGAAGAAATCCAGAAGGCTCTGTAGCTCCAACAGTAACCTCCTGACCATCCGGTGCTGACAGAAGAACAGTCCTCGGAGCACAATCTATCCGGAGTCCCCACTTGGCAAGAGTCTTCATTCCGAGGATCACATCAATGCCTTTGGAGTCTAGCACCATCAGATTCGCACTGAAATCTACCCCCCTTATAGCCACACTGACTCTGGGACAGAAGACATGAGACCTCAACTGCCCTCCCGGTGAAGATACTAACATGCACCTCTTTAACGTGCTAGTAGGAATACCATGATGCTCAACAAAAGACTGGGTGATGAAAGAATGTGTAGCACCAGTATCAAAAAGCACGGTAGCAGGATGGGCATTAACCATGAACGTACCAATAACCACGTTGGGAGCTTCGGCCGCTGACTCGTCCGTCACGTGGTTCACCCTGCCCTGAGCTGGGGCCTTGGGCTGAGCTGCACGCCCCTGCTGTCCTGCCTGTGCCTTCCGAGGGCAGACGTTGGCGTAGTGCCCCGGCTCGCCGCAGTGGAAGCACACTCGCGGAAATGCAGCGGCCTGCTGCCCAGGAGGAGGAGTGGGCGCTCCCTGCCTCTGAGCTGGGTAGGACTCCCACCAGTCAAGAGCGGAGCCTCGCAGCTGCCCTGCTGCGTACAAAACCCGCTCTCGGTCGTCGCAATGCGCAACAACTAACTGGCGCTCCACCGATCGAAGCCAGTCGTCCGCCTGGAGTGGGTCCGTGGCGTGAGAGAAGGTCAGAGGATGACCTCTCAGGAAATCCGCACGCCGATCACGAGGCTGAGGTGGCGGAGGAGGCGGTGGCTGAGCGTGGATGTGCTGCAGAGCCTGGACGGTGTTGTTCAGGGTCGCCATCATCTGCATCTGGAGCTGGAAGAACTGCTCCGGGGTCAGTGGTGGGGGCATAGGCAGCGGCTGACCAGTACCCTGGTTGTTCTGCTGCTGGTGGTCAGAACCGGAACCGGTGCGCCTGGTGTTCACCATCTGATTGCAACAAACGAAATTTATGAGAATAAGATATGGTGCCGCTGAGGAGATGAAACTTCGATAGGATATAACAGAGAGAAAGGATTATAGGTTTTACCCCCAACGATCTAAATCAAATTTTATTGTTTAGTTCAAGTGGGGTTAGGATCAATTTGCATGAACAAGTTTAACTACTAGACTATGCAATCAACCAAAAATCCAAATCCAACATTTGCACAATAACAAACATTCAATATTCACAACTTAGTCGAGTTTTCCACACTACTCGACTAACACCCTCGTTCTAGCGTATTTTCATCGGGACAGCCTAGACTTATAGCTTATAGGGTTAGACACTCAGGCCAACGTCTACGGAAAACTCAAACTATATCTCAAAAAGATAGGTGAGATAGCAAATCAAGGGCTTAAGACTCAAGGAATAGAAGCAAAAATGAATGTTTGGGTTTTGCGGAAGCAGAGCAAGCGAAAAGAAATCCCTAAACTCGACCCGTTTCTATCTAGGCTTCGTCCTACAGTCGACACGGCTCTGATACCAATCTGTCACACCCGATTTATAAGAACATAAATCGAGCAATCATATATGCGCCAGGATCAAGTCACGCATATATACAACAGATTATCAAGATATCGCAACACATGTCACGAATAAAAGCGTATAAATTAATTAATGAATATCTTTATTACAACTGAATCAAGAATCAGTTCAAGGAGTGCGGAAGCGTAAAATGAATACATGAAGAGCTGGGCGCCACAGGGACGTCGACTGGGAGACAAACGCCTAGAAGTCGTCGAAGCCGCTGACGTAGTCCTCCACGTTGCCGGGCACTGAGCAGCAGTCGAAGATATCCGAAATAGAACAGAAGAGTAGAGAGGCAAGTGTGAGTACAAACTCGTACTCAACAAGTATAACACAAACTATGAGGCTCTAGGCTAGCTGACTCGACTGCATTAGCTTTTAATCTTGGCAAATTTTATTAAAGCTAATTACTACAAGTGGATGAGTTACCATAACCCAAATTGCATAAGGAATTAATCAGTATTAATTAAGAACTACTGAGAACCATCCAAACCAAAACCACCCGGGGAATCTCCCTCATCAAAGGTTGATAACCCCACTAATCAAAAGGAGGATCTGGGCTGCTCATGACTGTGAGCACAGCTGATATATCAGTTTTACACTCTCGAGAGGTTGCACAACTTTACCCACAAGTCGTGAGTTACGCTAGTTGTTCATCACACTTCCTTAGGTGAGATGGCTAGCAAGCACACTACGAGACCGTTACAAAGGACCACGTTGGTAAGGTGTAACCGCTAAGGATTCTGGATCAGCGACGATGGGGCCCACCTCCGGGGGTACAAGACATACAGCACAGATCAAGCCGGAGGAGCAGGGACCATTGAAGCTTACCACCCCTCTTGCCCACGCAGGTAAGTTACCCCCGAACCAACACGACCTAATTAGTAAGTCAAGACCGTCCCATTCCAGTCTTGTGGTTGCGCGGTTGTCCCAGGTTATCGCTCTATGAACCGGTCCTTATGGAGAGTGGCCAACCAAGCACTAAGCACCGTGCCGGCCCCCTAAACCATGTTTCTAATAAAAACATCTTTTACGGAGACGTGAGCCACTCAAGCACACAGCACAGAGGGTCACTCTCAGGATTAAGTTGCATAAGACCATTAATCAAATTTAATTAAAAAGGACCAAGCGTGTTATAGCGCAGCAACCTAGCACAACTATCCAAAATGCAACCCAAAGGATATATATATAGGATAAAAAGTGGCTAGGAAAGTCCTTATAGGCATACAGTATTAAAATGCGGTATGAAATTGTATTAAAAAGTGATAGGAGGTTCATGTTATACTTGCCTTCCTCGTACTCTCCCGGCTGCTGCTCGAACTGCTCGGAAGATGGCTGCTCCTGGTACTGCTCCGGTGGCTCGACGTCTATTCACGATCGTAACAGCAAGACATGGGCCACACATGCACACACATGCAAACAATAGCAAAATATAAGAAACAGTACACCAATACAACAGAACAGCACATAAAACTGGCCTAAAACTATTCTACGCATTACAACGATCGCGTGGATATAAAGAACACCTAAAACGGAGCTAAAACGCGAAAACTACGCCTAAAACAAGTTCCAGGGGCCTATTTGCGAGAAAAACAGGAAAACCAGGGGCTTCTGGACAAAAACTGAGGACTTAAACGTAATTAAAGGATAGACACGGGGCTAGCGCGTGAAAACACTGGATATGGACTGCGGGTTCAAAAATACAGGAAGCTCAGGGGTCTAAACGAGAAGAAAAGGACCTAATCGTAATTATTTTTGAACTACGGGTGGACTGCGGGTTGATTCTTGAAAAGCGCAGGGGCTCTTTAACAAAATGGCCAGGCTAAAGCGGTACGCGGCTTCTAATAAGGGCGGTTGGATCTAAATCGAACGGTTCGGACGCATTCCGGTTCGGACGGTCCGATCTGAACAGAGGGGTCCGGACGGTCCGATCTGGATCGGACTGGTCCGATCTGATGGGCTCGCGGGGACGGCGGTTATGCACGGCGGCTCGGGCAAAGGGCAACGCCGGCGAGCGGTGTTCTGGCGCTACGGTTAGCTAATGCCTACAACTTCTGGTGCAAAAGGACCAGGGGTAGGAGGCGAGGCTCACCAAGGGCTGTGGAGGCCGGAGACGCGACGGAGTGAGGAAGACGACGACGGCCGGCGGAAGAAACGGGGCGGCGCTCGTGGGCAGGCGGCAGCAGAGAGGCTCGAGGTCCCTTGGCCGCACGGATTGGTCAGGGAAGTTCCTGCGGAGGTAACCAGGAGGTTAAGAGAGGCCGGGACGCAACGACGGCGGGCAATTAAGGCGGCGGAGCAGATCACCGGCGGCGGCGTCGAGGCTCGATTCCGGTGATGCCGAGGTCCAGAGCTCCAATGCACGGCTCGGGAAGCTTCTAGGAGGCGCGGCGGAGCTCTTGCGGGGGCTGTGGGGGCCTAGAGCGCGGCGGAACGGCGGCGCGGTGGTGAGGCCGAGGGAGCTTGCGCGGCGGAGGAAAGGGTGGCGGCGCCGGGGGTTTGAGTGACGGCTAGGGTTAGGGTCCAGATGGTTGGGGCGGCTCTTTGTAGGGTGGCAGCGGTCCCATTGACGCGCGGGCCCGAGGGAGGGGCTCGCCGGGGATCTCGGGGAGGGAGGTTGCGCCGGAGAAGAAAGGAGGAGAGGGGGAAGGGCCGACAGGTGGGGTCAGGCTGAGGGAATGACTGAGAAAGGAAAGGAACGACTGAGAAAGGAAAGGAATGACCGAGAAAGGAAAGAAATTACTGAGAAAGGAAAGGAATTACTGAGAAAGGAAAGGAATGACTGAGAAAGGAAAGGAATGACTGAGAAAGGAAAGGAATTACTGACCTACTTTCCTGCTTCTTCCCTTTTCTTTATCAACCCAACTCAATTCTATTTGAATTCAACTCATATGCACTCAACCAAAAACAACTTATGCACCAGCATGAATGCACAAACATGTTGAACCTAAAATAAATTTTAATTCTTTGTGTTATAAAATTACTTTAAATGCGAGATAAACTAGGGAAAACTCTGGAAAATTTTATTTGAGCCCGAATAAATTCATTAAAATTTAAGGAAAATACCTTAGGGTGTTACACATGTACTCAAAGCCTAGCGTATGGCGCTGTTGGATTGGCTGGATGTGGCGTTTGAAGAATGAAAACATTACGGACGCGCCGGTCACTCCTATTTCTTTATGGGCTGCTATGATGGCTAGCAACTCATCGACTTGATCTATGTCCCCTTTGGAGAGTTCGGTGTTCCACTCCAGCCTCAGGACAGGGGGCTTATCTGATCTTTCAGGGAGTTGGGGAACATGGTTTTCGATGTAGAACCAATGGCTTTTCCATCCAGGAATATTGGAGGGCAATTTGTAGGAAAGGTATATGTCGCTGGCTTGTTGCCTAAGCTGGATGCCGGCGCCCCCTACAATAGATGGATTTTTGGAGGTGGGTTGCGGCTTTACCCGGAAAAGATAGCAGAAAAGATCCCAATGAGGTTCAATTCCAAGGAAAGCTTCGCAAAAGTGGATGAAAATAGCAATGTGGCAGATTGAGTTCGGGTTGAGGTGATGGAGCTCAAGCCCGTAGAAATAAAGAAGGCCACGGAAGAAAGAGCAAGTGGGGAGAGCCAAACCCCGTTCAGAGAAATGGTAGAATGAGATGATTTCATCTACATTCTCCATGGGAAGAAGTTGGCGAAAAGAAGGGCGCCAATTGACGAGATTTTTTCCTTGAAGCAAACCCTCAGAAACAAGATTCAGGAGGTTGTTATTGGAGCACTTACTGTAAGTCCACTCCCTAGAAGGCGGCTGCGACTCCTTCCCCTTCCCATCCTTCTCGTTGGATCTTTTGGGCGCCATTCTAGATCTGTTTGCCACGAGTTGCTCGGGGGCTGCAGAGAAGGGGCAGAGAGATTTGGCTAGTTTGGGGCTTGTCAAAGGGGGTGAAGGCGGAGCACGGATCTGATTGGGGATTCGGAAATTTCTCGGCAGATTGAAGATTGGAAGCACAGGTTTTTACTTTAGGTTACCGTGGGGTTAAATAACCAGCGACTGAAGTTGAAGAGTCGTCACAGGGAATATTCGGAACATGAGGGGTCATTTGGTGGATTTTTAGATAAATTATTCGATTAACCATTTTTCAGGGTTAATTGTCCCGAAAAAAGGGGTTTTTCGAATTCCAAATCTAACTTCCATCATCTGTATCATCACACCAATTATTTCCAAGGGAACATTTTTTCACTGCATGCCACAACCATTGGATCCTTTTTTCCAAACCTGAGAGATTTGGATTCAAGGCTCGGGGCTGCGGGATACGTGGCGTCGACTACTTATTTTTCGAATATATTCGAAAAGTAAGTAAGGAAGATTCAAAACTAATGTAACCCTCAACCTGATTCTTCGATTCAACCCAAGGCTCGGGGGCTACTCTATATGGAGTGCGATTTTATATCGCACACCATACCAAAGAGGCTATTCGGGGCATAAGCACCTCATAGCCTCGATGCAACCAAGGAAGTACTCGAAGAAGACCTTCAAGCCGGAGTTTCAGAAAAAGCCGAAGACTACTTCAGAAGTACTCGAAATGCCTGCAGTACTCGGCTATAAAGAGCTCGGGGGCTTGTTAGGGATAGATCCCCTGGGTACCGCAAGGAAGCTACCCGTGAGAAAAAAAGAAGTCTGATTCCTACTAGGATTCCACTGTAATCCTATTAGGACTCATACCTTGTAATCCTACTAGGACTCCTACCTTGTAATCCTACTAGGAACCCCGTCCCCTGGGATATATAAAGGAGGGCAGGAATACCTAGATAGGAGAGAAACAACAGAGAGCAGCCAACAGGCCACTCAACATCCAAGCGCAGGGTGCAATATACAACACCCCAAAACAGGACGTAGGGTATTACGCTACTCTAGCGGTCCGAACCTGTCTAAATTTGTATCTTGTGTTCTTGCGTTCACCTTCAAGTTCCAGATCCGGCGATCCCTCACCAAATAATCACCTACCTTAGGGTATCCCTAGGTAGGCCGACGGTAAAAACACCGACATAGACTCAAGTTTATATTTCTTAAATCTTAGACCCCTAGACCTCCTTTTTTGATGGGAATGGTAATTTTGCACCACTTCACTAGGTGGTATTTTTTTTTCTTGGTTTGTCCACCTTGCCAAAAGAATCTTTTTCTAGTTCTGTCAAGCCTTTTGTGGATAATTTTCGGTAGTAATTGCATGGACATATAGTATATAGGTATGCTGCTTAGGCGGGCATTTAGGAGAGTCAGCCTCCCTCCAATTGAGAGAGCCCCTCCTTTCCAGCCATCGAGTCTTTTCAGCACTTTTTCATCCAATGGTAACCACTCCATCACATGAAGTATGGATCCAGAGACTAGGATCCCCAAGTATTTTATCGGTCAGGCCCCCACCACACAGCTGAACATCTAAGTATGCCACAAACTTTTGATTATTTTCACCTATCATCGACACTTCACTTTTATTGAAGTTGATTTTTAGGTCAGACATTCCCTCAAACATATACAGCAAGTATTTCATATTTCTAGCCGACTCCACATCATCATCCAAACAAAGAATGGTATCGTCTACATATTGGAGAATTTTTTTCTCGTACTACGCGGGAGGACTGCGTGTCATTTCATTTAAGGAAGAAGGTGAGTACCAGAGCTTAGAAAAAGCACCGGCACTCAGTATAACATAGACACTAGTTTGTTACTTATAACACAAACCAAACGAGACCACAACCCGAAAAGAAAAACCAACCAGGACTCAAACGGCCTGTTGGGACGACCTAGCTAGGAGGCACGCATTCACTAGACATCTACTGCAGGAGCACCTGCACACTTGGCCTCGCTCCCTCTCACCTGCATATTGGAGAATAGCCACACCATTCTCAATGTACTCTGGGATTAGACCCTTAATCATTTTATTGTCTCGAGCCATGTTGATCATTTTTGCGAGAGCATCGGTAGCAAAATTAAATAGTAGGGGGGATAGGGGGTCCCCCTGTCTAACTCCTTTCCCCCTCACAAAGTAGTCACCTTAGGTATTGTTCAGTCTCACACTAAGTGTTCCACTAGTCATCACCTTCTTAATCCACTGACACCATTTTTCTCCAAAGCCTCTTTTGAGGTAGGTTAATAGGAAATTCCAGCTTATTTTATCATGCGCTTTCTCAAAATCTAACTTGAGTACCAACCCCTTCTTCTTTCTTGCTCTCGTGTCATGTAAGATCTCATGCAAACTCATCACACTATCCATGATGTTTTTTCCCTTAATAAAACTATTTTGTGCCCTATTTATCAGTCTACCAATGATTGATTCTAGTCTAAGCATCCAATTTTTTGTAAAAACATTGTAAATTGCATTGAGCAGACAAATTGGTCTATACAACTTAATCTTATTTGCCTCTTTCACTTTTGGAATCAGTGTGATGGTTCCATAGTTGAGTCTAGCAATGTCAAGATCTTGCTCCTCGAAATCTTTGAACATTCTTAATAAGTCACTTTTCACTACATCCCAACAGGTTTGTAGTGTTCAATTGGGAGATGGTCAGGCCCATGAGCTGTATTTTTTTTCCATCCAAAATACTGCTGTTTTTATCTATTCCTTAGAGAAGTCTCTTTTCAATAGCTCATTCTCAGCTGCTGTTATTTTTTCCTCCTCCTTCCAGCATGAAGGGTCAAGGCTCAGGTTTGGACAGTCCGAGGGTCCAAACAAGTTTTTATAATACAAAGTTGCATGTTTCATTAGATTCTCATCCCCTTCGATCTCATTCTCTCCATCCTGCGGGCTAAAAACAGTATTTTTTCTCTTTTTCCCATTTGCCACCCTATGGAAGAAAGCTAAGTTATTATCACCTTCCAACAGCCACCTACTATTTGATCTTTTATGCCAATAGAGTTTTTCCTCCTCCTGTAGCCTCAACAGCCCTTTTTAATAAAAGTTTTCCTCTCCAATCTATTCGGAGCTAGCAGATTGTCCTCTTCTTTTTCCAGCATTCCCAGTTCCTCTTTTAACAAGTTTTTATATTTTCTAGTGTGCCCTCTCAGACTTTGACCCCATCCTTTAAGAAAATTTTTCACTCTATCCACTTTAATCACTCAACTAACCACTGCAGAGTTTGCTGTAACCGGCCTACTCCAGATCTCGGTGATCTTAGGCACAAAATCATGGTGTTTCAACCATGAGGTTTCAAAGTAAAAAGACCCCCCCCCCTTTTTTTTTATCCATGTCAGTACACAATATCAGAGGATTGTGATCCGACATGTATCTTGGGATTTTGCACAAATTGGCTAGAGGAAATTCTTGCTCCCAATCATCACTGACCAACACCCTGTCCAGTCATTCTAAAGTGGGATATTCTTGATTATTACTCCACGTATACTTTCCTCCATTCATATGGATATCTCTCAAATTGTGTGTATTGATGATACAATTAAACATGTCCGCGAAGCGGTTTCCAGAGAAATTCTTATTTTTTTCAGAGCTATATCTCAAAATATTGAAGTCTCCACCCCTAATTACGGGGGCTTTCCTGTTGCAACAGATTAGGGAAATCTCAGTCAAGAAAAGCTCTCTCCTCTCTTCATGGGTTGGGCCAGACACAGGAGCCAGGGTCCAGTTTTTGTTCAATTTTTTATCTCTTACATCAGCCACAATGGAAAAGCAACCCACTTCATAGGATAAAATGTCAAATTTGTCTAATTTGACTCCACACAGAATTGCACCTACTCTCCCACAAGCTGGTATCCAATTCCAACTATATTCCTTTCCAGGATCCACATTTCTGAAAAACTTGTCAGAGTAATTTTTCTTTATCGTTTCCTGCAGTCCCACAAAATCAGCCGTGTTCTTGTAGTAAATCTTTCACAAAGATTCCCATTCCCTTCTAGAAAACCCTCTACAGTTCCAAATTATGCCTATCATTAATTAACTTTATTTTTGGCAGCACACTTCCTGAGATTGTACCTAGAGCTAATCATGGGTACATCTCTTTTTAGGCTGAACCCCCCATCAGAAGGTTGGGGAATCTCACGTTTGCTCACACTCTTTCTTTTATTTCTTTTTTGTCTTCCTTTTTTTTCTTACTAGTCACCATTTGGAATCCTTCCTTGTTCAAGGAATCTGACTTCCAATCAATGTATTTTATCTCCTCAGAGGGGAGATTGATTTGTGGCTCATCAGTAGGCTCAGTGGACAACTCTGTATTTCTTTTAAAAAGATTACTTCTAGCATTTTCTAACTCCCTCAGAATATCAAAAGTCTCTAGAGAAAGATTATCGGTGTTCACACCCATTAAGTTAGCTCTATAAATTAATTCTTGAGTATCTAAAGTGTTACCTTCTAAGTTGTGCTTTCTCTTCAGTCTTTCAGCTTTCTCAGATGCTTTTAAGCCATCCATGCCTTGGTTCTTGATCCTCGAGCTTTGCCCCATGTTCTTGAGTTCCTCTCTGCTCTCCTCGATTGTGTCCTCAGCCTCGGCTTTGTTTGAGTTCTCCTCCACTTTCCCATCCAAATCCATATTTTGATCAGTAACTTGCTCACTTTGCATCCCCTCTTGAGTTTGTGTCAGACCAAGCTCTCCATAGTCAATTTCAGATTCCTGGATGTTGGACCATTGTTCTTCTTGACTAGACCAGACCACAGGCGGCTCCCGTGTCTCTTGGCTTGGGCTTTTTGTCTCCACTCCCCCCTGTTTTGTTTGAGTTGAACTTTTTCCAAAGATCAGATCATTCTTAGCCTCAATAACTGTCAAAGGATCAAACTTAGATTTAAACATGTTGGTTCCATATTCATTTATCATAGTTGAAGTGTTCTCATGAAGTTTAACAGACGACAACTGCTTTACTTCAATTTGCTGGAAGGAACCAAAATTGAAGTGTTCTCCACCAGGTGAAATAAGGTCATCAAAGCACAGCCCCTGATCTTCACTCTCTTCTTCAATTGTTTCTAATTCATGTTCTTGTCCCATCACCTTGCTGTCAGGTTTAGCATTCTGCACTTTTTTATCTCTTGGCTGACTACTCTCTTGAACCTCCTCCTGGTTTCTGTCAATGACATATTCTCTCCCGGATATCGTCCTGGACATTCTCTTCTTGATCAATCTCCATATTCTCAATAGCCTGACCTGCTCTCTGAGAAGTACCAGCACTTTTACCCTAGGAACTTCCTATATCAGATGTATTAGCTCCTTGGTCTGAATTCTTCCTAGATTGGCTATCTCCCCCATCAGATCTTTTAGGTTCTTTTGGAGATGGGTTGTCCTCATTGGATCTGTCATCAATCCTAGTCCATGTGGTACCAGATGCATTTGTCACACCAGCCTGAGGTACTTCTCTCTTAAATGTAAATTCATAGAAGTGCAAATCAAGCAAACCCTCTACTGAAGCTGGTAGCTTCTTGACATCCCTACACCCAATTCTGACCCTCACATAATCCCATCTCCTCAGGTTGCCCTTATCCACTTCTAAACGAATGCCCACCAGGGAACCTACATAGCTAGCAATTTTTTCAGATCTCTTCTCTAGAGGAATACCAATGATTCTGAACCAGGATGTATCTAATTTACTCTTGGCCCCAGCATTTGGGTTCCATTTCTCCACCTTGAAAGTCACATTTGGTATTGTTCTCATAAACATTCCATTGAAAAAAGAAAGATCTTCCACTTTTTTACTGTTGGGAACCTCAGCTAGTACTTGTTGTCAGCCACCTTCTTAGCATACCACCTCCGTATTGAGTGTGGTCCTGCCTGTGCCTTGAATTCAGCTTCCAATTGTCTCCCACTCACTTCCCCGCTTAGGATTGTGATCAGGGCACAATTTGCCATTTCTCTCTAGCATTCTCATCAGCATTCACACCCTGCACAATATGGAATCCCTGTCCAGCAGCAGCAAAACCACAAAAAGGAGCAATGCATTCCTATAGTAGAATCTCATTGCATACTCTAGCCACATGTCCTTCTCTCTTACATCTTAAATAAGTCACAGGTGCCACACATGCTTCAGGAAGGTGACCAGGTTTTCCACACCTGCCACAAACTCCCATCGTTTTCCTAGTATCTTCTCTGTTGTGCCTCCCCTTAGAGTGAGTTATGTTTTGAGGTTCTTCCCTCTCTCTTCAGCTTCTGCCTTATCTTTGTTTATGGATTGTGTAGAGTCCACCTAAGTTGCATCCTCCTCCTATTTCTGATAACCTTGCGCCTGTCTCATTTGCTCTCTCCCCTGATTCAGATTGTCTCGTGGATCAAAAGGCTGCTCTCTATTCTCATTCACATTGTTTCGATTGTTGACCTTTCTGTATCTCCATTCAGCATTGCTCTCTCTCCCACCTCTGAAATTGCCCCTTCTCTCCTCCCAGTTCCCATACGAACTTGTGTTAGAGCCTCCATGCTGAAACTCTCCACGACCTCCCCCAAATCCGCGACCAAATCTACCCCCAAACAGAGTGGAAACGAGGACCAAAATTGCCCCTATCAGCCATGACGATCGGCGGTGATTTTACAACTTAAGCAAAGGATCTTGTATCTCCACCGAGCGTGGACCAACGAGCTGAATCTGGACCACGGAGGGGTACAGATTGAGCTCCCCAAAACGGAAAGGGACGATCACCTCCAGAAACCACCACCTCCGGGCAGACCCCTATCCGCTTGCTTTTCTCCCAGATATAAGCAAATCCTTCGCACACCTCCTCTGCGGCGTTGGGATCGGACGCAGAGGGTCCTCTTGCTCCTGCTGCGAACTAGTTTGATTCCTGCTGGGTGAACACGGAGGATTCCCCGGGGCAAATCCACTAGGGTTACGGGATTCCTCACCTCGCGGTGTGGCAGGTGAAGTGGGGAAGAAGGGGCATGCGAAATCCCACCACTACCCTTCGGTCCTCCTGGAGCTCCCTCTGACCGCCATGGCCCAGGTGTCGGTGTAGATGGTGCGCTGCCCCCTGGCGCCACGTCCCCCGTGCACCGCATCATCCATGGCCCCGCCTGTCGGCGCCTGCTCGTGGGGCGCGCATGGTGCGTGGCCCTGACAGGGCGGATCCGCTCGCTCGCGAGACCCTGCTCCTCGTCTGCTCCTGCCGACGGCGATCGCGTTACCGCCGCTCGCTCCGGTGGGGCGAGAGAGTCACCATCCTCCCACCGCTTTGGGGGCTGTTTGGTTTGGCGCCGCAGGCGCCACACCGCGCCGCAGTTTTCGCGCCGCAAGTGTGGCGGCCAAATCGGCCGCTGCACGTTAGGCAGGTCGCGGCGCCTGCGGCGCCAAACCAAACAGCCCCTTGGTTCGTTACTTGTTGTGTACCTTCATTAGGTTCAGTTATCAACAGAAAAAACTTGAGTAGGTTTTGATAGCATCCGGAAGACTGGGACAAAGTTCCAACGCACGAGTTTGGAGGGGCCAACGTCGACACATGGGAACTGTACCGAGGCTTTCCGGGGTATGCCTGGCCAAAAACTCCAATATGCAATTAAACGGTTAGTTAATAGGATCGGATTGGACCGGCAGTCCGACTAGAAAAAACCGGAACCGGAGCTCCCGCCGGTCTAGTCCACTTGAAAGATCAGCCTGCAATCGAATTGTAGAATATCTGGTCAAACCGGTGTTTTCCACCTGATCGTGGCCCGGGTCAGGTCGGATCAAAGAAAAATCCGGTATTTTTTTAGACCCGAACTCAGCCCAAGCCCGACCCAACACGTGGTCAGGTCGGGTTCAGGTCGGTCAGGTTAAACTCAAAATTTTATGTATAACTAGCTAATGGCCCGTGCGTTACCACGGGCATACATTTTAAATAAAAAACACCAATCTACTAAAAAACAGTATGGATACACACAAACATAAGATGCTGGCCAATATGCTAAAGCACACAATCCAACTTGCTAAGACAATTGTCATCATGTTTTGCTATGGGCAAAACAAATTTACTATCCACTTACAACAAAAGGAACTCCATTTCTCGCCTCAATTTTTTTCATGTTATGTCATTAATAAGATATATTTACAAATTTACCATTCATATGTACTTCCAATTTTCTTAATTATTGGAATATATGATTTATTTAGAATTTCGAAAAAAGTCTATTTCACTCCCATCACCTATTCACTTTGTGCATCCCGCCCCCCACCAAAACTACAGCTTAATCCCTCCTCCTAACAATAATGGCCTAATTTACCCCCTAAACCGGCTTCCTACCCTGATTTCCCTACATGGCACAGTTTTGACCGAGTCATTCTGAGTTAAAGGCCAACTAATCTAGTGATGTGGACAACCATAGCCGAGCCCAGTGCCTAGTTTCGTTGTGACCCGTGGGCTGTGGCCCCGCGCGCACATCTAATCAGTCGTTCTGCCTGGTGAAGCTGGTTTCCATACACGCCAATCGCCACCGCTTGCGCACCCAAGCACGTCACAGCATACTACGGCACCAAGTGCCAACACAAGGTCCACCTCAAGAAGGTATGTACTGCCAAGAGCTCTGTTCCCAAGTTTCTCCGTTGGTCGAGCACTCCGATCACCTTTCATCGGGGTGACCACCCTCCCAATGTTCTCCGACCAGGGAGTTACCTTCTCCTTATCAACCCATCATCACTAACAAGCGCTTGACCAAGGTGCTAATTAACGGGGATAGCAGCCTCAACATCTTATATGTTGAGACCTTCCATGCCATGGGCATCTCACGGTCCAAGCTCCACACTTCCATCTTCCCCTTCCATGGGATCGTCCCAGGCATGAGGGCGTACCCCATGGGGAATCTTGAGCTATCGGTCACGTTCGGCGATTGTAGCAACTTCGGCACCGAGACCCTAATCTTTGAGGTAGTGGATTTTGAGGGATCGTACCACGCCATCCCTCAGGCGCCCATGCTACGCCAAATTCATGGCGGTCCCCAACTATACCTACCTCAAGTTGAAGATGCCGGGGCCAAACGGTGTCATCGCGGTTAGCAGCTCCTTCGAGTAGGCATGCGCCTGAGGTTGCGAGCATTTCGAGCTCGCCACCGCCATCACCAACTCCGCTGAGCTCCAAAAGCTTCGCTAGACGGTGACGGAGCATGCCCCCGACTCCAACGAGCCGACTTCGTCCAGTGCTTTCCGCCCGACCGAGGACACCAAGGCGATTGGCGTCGACCAACGACCCGACCAAGATCGTGCAAATTGGGGCCCAGCTTCCAGCCGAATAGGAAAGCGCGCTCGTAGACTTCCTACGCGCCAATCGTGATGCCTTCGCATGGAAGACCTCTGACATGCCAGGCATTCCGAGGAAAGTCGCCGAGCATGAGCTTCGCATCAAAGCTGGGTTCCAAACCCGTGCACTAACGCCAACGCCACTTTGATGACGAGAGGCGCAGGGCCATAGGCGAGGAGACCGCCAAGCTCCTTGCAGCTGGTTTCATCAAGGAAGTGTACCACTCTGACTGGCTTGCCAATCCCGTCCTTGTAAAAAAGAAGAATGGAAAATGGAGAATGTGTGTTGAGTGTACTAGCCTTAACAAGGCATGCCCCAAGGATTCTTTTCTTTTGCCGTGTATAGATCAAATAGTTGATTCCATATCAGGATGCGAAATCCTCTCTTTTCTGGATGCTTACTCGGGCTATCACCAGATTGCGATGAAAGAGTCCGACCAGATCGCGAGCTCTTTCATCACCCCGTTCGGCACGTACCGCTACTCACCATGCCGTTCGGCCTGAAAAACACCGGTGCCACCTACCAGCGTTGCATGCAGAAGTGTTTTGTCGATCAGATCGACCCATCCCGGCAACCCAACCAGCTCGAGCAACCGAAGCCCACAATCGCCGTCTACGTTGATGACATAGTCGTGAAAGCACCTTGCGCGGGAGATCTGATCGCGACGCTAGACTCCACGTTCGCTAACCTCCGAAGGTTTAGCGTCAAATTAAATTTCAAAAAATGCACTTTCGGGGTTCCAAAGGGGAAGTTACTCGGATACATAGTGTCCAAGCGTGGCGTCGAATCCAACCCCGAAAAGATCACGGCCATCACCCGGATGGGCCCCATCCGCAACATGAAAGGCGTGCAGCGGCTCATCGGCTGTTTGGCCGCCCTCAGTCGGTTCGTCTCCCGACTGGGTGAGCGGGGGATGCCCCTGTACAAACTCCTCAAGAAGTTGGACTCGTTCGTCAGAATGGAAGAGGCTCAGTAGGCTTTGGACAACCTAAGACATTACTAACCTCGGCTCCAATCCTCGTCGCTCCCGAGGGATGAGAGCCCCTTCTACTCTACCTTGCGGCCGCCACCCATGTGGTCAGCCACTCTTGTGGTCGAAAGGGAGAAGCTGGGCCATGTGCTAAAGGTCCAACGACCGGTATACTTCGTCAACGAAGTACTCACTGAGATCAAAGACCGCTCACGCGTATCCAAAAAATCAAATCACGTAGTTCCTTGGCATAGCAGCCCACATCTGCGCGTTTTGATTGGCTTCGACGCTGCCAAGTTCAACTACTTCCATGTTCATCGCAATTTTTATCCAGCTCCGTCGTCCCTTTAAGATACAGCTACTCATTATGCCACCGCGCTCGATTACTATATTTGGAAATGAAACAAGCTGACCACTTGCACTTCCAACTTCCTTTTCTGTTGCTACAATAATATAACAGTCTTATCTCAAAGCAAAAGGGAGGAACCAAATTACACAAGATAGGCACCAACCAAAGGCTTATTAGGGCAATCTTATTAGAGCTGTTCTTCTTCTTCTTCATCGTCATCTATCTGATCATCGCCATCTTCACATTGTTCGGGATGTGGTGAGGAAATGAACCTCTGCAGTCCATGTCCAGAGGGTCACACACATGCGACCCCTACAACCACGCAGCATTCTTGATAGGGGTGACGACAGCCTTCACTTGCAAGTAGTTCTTCAGGCTGTCGATGCCCTTCTCCCTCCCGATGCCGCTTTGCTTGTACCCACCGAAGGGGATCGCAGCGTCGAAGACATCGAAGCAGTTCACCCAGACGGTACCGACCCTCAGGGCGCGTGTCAGGGTGTTGGCCGTGTCCAAGCTCTTGGTGAACACACCTGCAGCCAATCCATATGGGCTCGCATTTGCCCTCTTGATAACTTCATTCAGATCTCTGTTAAAGCAGGGCAAAAAAAAGTCATAAACCAATTTATTGCTGCTTAAGATTTCTTTGCAATTCTTAAATGCATGGCTATTACTCAGAGTTTCAGAAATTAGACACATCAACAGGAGCATAATACTCACTTGAACTTGAGGATCGACTGAACAGGCCCAAATATCTCCTCTTGAGCAATCTTCATGCAGTCCTGTAACAGCAATATTATGAACATTAAGCATACCCTTTTTGTTTTCTATGAAACATTAAGCAAATCTTGCAAGAGACAAAAAGAAATTTTGAAGTAGTAATTTGATGCAGTCAAAGCTTACCTGCACATCTGAGAAAATCGTTGGCTGGATGTAGAAACCTTTGTCACCCAACCTATCACCACCCGTCACAAGGGTAGCTCCACTGTCAACACCAGACCTGATGTAGCGCAAGATCTTGTTGAATTGTTCATCATCAATCTACAAACAAACAATATTTTTCAAGTTATCATCTGTCCAGACGAGGAGGAACTGTAGAGTAACAATAGGAAACATTGTCATCAATCTGAAAAGAAGAAACTTGCAGGATTCTATTGTATGGTTTTTGCTGATTGAAGGAATTGTTGAACTTGCATGAGTTGTATTGAATAATAACTGACAAAGTAACAGCTCAATAGGTGAATTGAGAAATAAGTATGAGTTTGTTGGCAACGTATCTACTACATGAAGGAAACGTCAAACCTTTCCCAAACGAAGCTCCACAAAATTAATGGCTGGTAATGTGATTATAGAAGCTGGAAACTAGAAATTACTAAACATGCTGAATCAGAACAATATGTACCTGAGGGCCCTGTTCTACACCTTTCCTGAATGGATCGCCAACAACACGCTTCAATGCACGAGCTTTGGCCTTCTCCACGAACTCATCATAAATACGCTCATGTACAAACGTGCGAGACCCAGCACAGCAGCATTGTCCCTTAAACATTGATAAGACAAGATAAAGAAGTTTGGTAAAGTAATAAAAACTAACACAACTATCTGCTAATTTTGACATAATGCCAACAAATACCTGGTTAAAGAACAGGGCAAAGTGTGCAAGCTCAACAGCGTGGTCAACATCAGCATCATCCATGATAACAAAAGGAGACTTGCCTCCTAACTCCAGTGTCACTGACTTAAGGTTGCTCCTTGCAGCCAACTCGAGAATAATTTTACCGGTGTTGGTAGATCCAGTGAATGCAATCTTTGTTGAAGGAAAGAAATATATGATTAATCATAGTTATATTGTTGTTCTCACCATCTTTTACAAGAAAATACAAGAAAAATGCTTACCTTATCAACATCCATGTGACTAGCAAGAGCAGCACCAGCTGTAGGACCAAAACCAGAGACAACATTCACGACACCCTCAGGGAGTCCAGCCTATTTAACATGCAAAGTATGATCAGCTCTGGTTCAAAAGGAAATTGTACAGGCAATATAAAACAATATTCCTTATATATTATATATGACAACTTGCTCATTGCACGCTCAAAGCACGGCTAGGTCTGCAAATGCAGTTATACTTGCAATATATGTGTGATAACTATGAAAAAATATGTTTAATATTTTTCTGGTTTTACATCTTGTAAACACTCTTTTTTTATGTATATCTAATATAATCACTAATCAGTAGGGGCCTGCTCCTGTCTCTCTGAAAAAAATTATGATTAAAACATTCTAGTTTCATCTTCAACTCAAATAGATGTTGCATTAACCTGATCAATCCATAGGTCTAAACTCTTACAATCAGTCACCAAAGTACGCATGCAAATCCATTCTATTTCTCTATATGAATAAGATATGATTTGCTTAACAGGCCGCCTTGAGATTTTTAGCCCTCAAGATAAAATGAGGTGCAGTTGCTCTTTACATTATGCATAGATGGAGAAAGTTATTTTAAACTTGTGTAGTCTGTGTTTCAACCATCCTATATTTGCATTGAAACAAGGATCCTATATATGCATTGGAACAAGGTCACATAAACAGAGAACTAAACAATTGACCAAGTGTACTGAAATTTGAAACATCTGGCTCTTGGATGCTCAATTAACACAATTTGTAATTTTTTTTTCTAATTTGTTCCCCTTTTGGGAGTTGGGACTAGTGGTGGTGCCTAGCAACTCAAGGGAGCAAAATTAGTAAAACAACATCAAGCTTTGTGAGATCACTCCATATATCTACTTACATAAAAAAACATGTTTGACAAATCCTATAGCAGCTTTTATTCCCAATAAAACTCAACACGCATCAATGGAACATAAAAAAGGTTGTCGGATGAAACAGAGCCTATTCTCTCAATGAAAATTTAATAGGTGCAATCACAGTAATTGATTATTAATTGACTTCCCTTACAAACAAAACTAAACAAAACACGAAATATTAGTTGCACCAACCTCATGCAACAACTTGGAGATATACAAAGCTGAAAGAGGAGTTTGTTCAGCAGTCTTGAGCACAAGAGTGTTCCCGCATGCCAAAGCAGGGCCAACTTTCCAGGCAAACATCAGAAGTGGGAAGTTCCATGGGATGATCTGACCTGCAACGCCAATTGGCTCGTGCAAGACCTGTACATGGTGTGGTCCATCAGCCGGCACAACGAGCCCATGGATCTTATCAGCCCAACCTTGCAGACCAAATAAAAAAAGGGAACCAGATCAGACATGTAAGTATGTTGTATTGTTCTTGAAAACTTTCATTAATTAATATAAAAAATAAGGCAGTCACCAGCATAGTAACGCATAAGACGGGCCACCATCGGTACTTCAATTTGGGCAGCTTGTTCATATGGCTTCCCATTGTCCCATGTCTCCAAAGCAGCAATCTCGTCATTGTGCTTCTCGATCAAATCAGCAAATCGTAGCAGGATACAGGACCTCTCCTGCAAAGATAAATTCCGACCAGCTGTGAGCATGGCTGGATGCCACAAATGTCACAACGGAAACTAAAATGTCAAGATGAGTATTTACATATGCAGTCATCTTCGGCCACGGCCCCTCATCAAAAGCCTTGCGTGCTGCAGCGACGGCACGGTTAACATCCTCTGCGTCACCTTCAGCCACATGAGCAATCACCTCCCCTGTACGAGGGTCCAGTGTCGGGAAGGTCTTGCCTGATGAGATGAAAATGCACAGCGTAAATGGTGAGTTTGACTTATCATAGAAGACACAAAAAAAGAAACTACAATAGACATGTGCCATGTAGCAGGTTTATAGTAGGCAATATTTTTTGTGAATACTCCATCCTTTCTAAAATGCAAACTGTTAAAATGTAAGATGTTTAGTTTCATAGTTTTATCTTAAGTCAAGCTTCTCTAACTTTGACCAAATTCATAGAAAAATATATTGACATCTACAATACCAAATAAATGCATTATCAACACATATTTCATGGTGGATTTAATGAAACTAATTTGATGTTATAGATGTTGGTGCATTTTTATTTCTATAAATTTGGTCAAATTAACTTTGGACAAAACTAAAACCTATTGTATTTTGAGCGAAGTGGGTTTGTGTTTAATAATAGAGTGTACAATTACAAATGTTTGAATTCTTAGAAGTGTAGTGCCTTGTGGTAAAGCATAGCTGCTAAAGGAGAATGATTTAGAACGTTGTGTGTTTTTACTATAAACAAATATGCATTTTTGCTTGTTGCATGCATATCATCTCGAAATATTTCATAAGATATGGCACTTTCGTTATTCTTCTTTTGCACCACACAATAAGCAGATATTAAGCAACAGAAACCAAGCCCAGATTTTTCAACAGAAATCAGCAAAGTGGTTATGGTACCAGCCTTGTTACTTGTTTTTTTTTGTTAAAAAAAATTCAAGGTTGCATCTACTACTTATACTAAAGGGCCAGGATTTCACGAATCGCTCAGAAGGTCAGGTTCCTGTAGCAACAGTTCAGGTCAATGGAAGCTTTTATTTAATGCTTTAGTGCTGCACTTCTAGAGCTCCCATGCACACTTACAAAGTTACAGCATTGCACATGCACATGCCCCCTGTTTCAGCATAGTCACGTCCCGGCTCTGCAGCCACAGGCGATCTTACACAGGCTGAGGTAAAGTATGCTGATAACTCATTGTTCTTCAGCTATGGAAGCAGCAAGCTATAGCCAAATTAAATTTGTGAAAAGACAAACACCTTTGAGTTTTGAGAGAAGACCGTAATTTTTTTCTAATAAAGGATTCTGTACTAGCTTCCACTTGGACACTCTGAAAACATTTAAAAAGAATAAAACAATAGCAGTACACGTTATACATCGTTAAGGTTATGGATAAATGCGTAACCACCATTATTAACCATTACGTTATGAACTATCGTGATTCATGTGTTAAAAAAATATCTCATGTCAATTATGGTAACACTTAGATAAAATCATTTATTTTCTTAGTATTGTTGAATCATTTGTTTTCTCTTCTTATTATCCGATCAACAAACTTGAGTTCTTCTGTAAACTTCTTCATTTTTCTGGCGTGCATTCTTCTTCAGTATTTTTCATTCTTACTTTATGTTAAGATCTTCGGTATAGGCGTACATAGCGCGCCAATCTGCCTAGTTATTACTAATTGAACTGATGCTAACCAGCTGAAGTAGCATAATTCACTCAAATATGAATGAAATGAAAGTTACATACCAGATGCGGAATCAACAAAGTTGCCATTGATGAGGAGCTTTGTGTAGTTCACTTGGACTGGGGGCGAGATGGGATCCTCTGCTGCTGCTGCAGTGCTGAACCTTTGAAGGACCCCTGGCAACAGTCCGCATGTCCCATCTGCAGGCATAATTCGTGCACTGTGATCAGACATGACAGTACTTTGCTCATAAATGTGTCAAGACATTAATGAGTAACAGATTTCTAAGAAACAAATACATTAATGAGGTCCGGATGGATGTACAGAAGCCAAAAGGATAAACGGGACCCTCAGATCATATTTTGTGCCATCAAAGGGTGAATAAACATGACATAGTAAGACAAAAGCTCATCATTCGTGTCATCCTTCTTGTTTTTATAAGAAAAATTATTAGTGCAATCCTATAGAATTATTTCAAACACAGTGAATTTGTTCTTCGGATGATTGGATTAAGTATAACAACTTCACTCATGTTAAGCAACAACTGGACTGAAAGGACTGCACTATTTCGTGAATGCAGTTCTTGTAGCAGAACAGATGGAAGTTAGCTATTCAGGAAGACAAGAACACATCATTTTGTCAGGTAGCTTACGTTCAGTAAGGTAAGACTTGGTAAAGGTGAAATGTAAAATATTACAAAAGGCACAGGTTTGGAGGAAATTTTACTAAATGGGACATGAATATTTGAACATGTGTTGAGTACCAAAGGTGACCGGGTGAAGCACACAATGGTGGCCCAGTAGCAATTGCAAGTAGTTCGCTTCGGAACAAAACTGCAGAAAACTAAAAGTCCTGATTTTCATCCACTACGAGACAAGGACACATCATTTTGTCAATTATCTCCCATTCGATCAGAATTGGCACAGAGCAAAATGTCAATTTTGCAACAACAAAAAAATGACAGATTTTGAAAGATGCCATCCTTTTTCACATTACATTGAAATAAATTTACAACACAGTCCGGTTACCTAGAGAATTTTGCTAAGCAGATCGTGAATCTTTTGCAATATGTATTTTCCGAAAAGTGACTTGCTGAACCTCGCCACAGACAATCCAATATCAAGCAGTTGAGTGGTAGCAAACAAAACTGCAGACATCCAAACGCTCAGATTTTCTACTGTACGGATAAGGACTGGAGGAAAAACACGCTCTTATCATGTCCCATTAAATCTTATCCCCAGAGCACACGAAACACAAAAAGTCTCCAAGCTCCTACTCCCTCCATGACTCACTGATGACGCAAGGCCAAGAAGCCACACATCATGAGTCGTCAGGGCGAGGGCAAAGCCGGAAGTGGCCATAAAGCCTCTCAATGTTAGTTTTTTCCCCCACTATCCAGGTAACCTCCGTCCGTTTCAGCTGAGCAGAGCGGACACAGGAAGAGACAGTGGGTGAAATCAACGTTTCATATGGAAGAGTTGCCAGGACCATTTCTCCGAGAGATGTGGGCTCCAAGGCTCGTACCGTACACACACGTAGGGGGAGAGAGAGAGAGAGAGACAGTGGTGGAGGGGGGGGGGGGGAGAGAGTGGGGGTAGTGATGAAGAGATGACCGTTTAGAAAAACCAATTTCAGAGAGATTACAGGTCAAAATCATGTTTTGTTTCGTATGAATGAAAGGGGGCGAAATATACAAGATTCAACTTTTACATCAGCAGGTCAGGCATGAACCAATAATTAAATACAGATAGAAAAGAATGAAGAAACTGAAGCAAACCAAGGACTGACACCAATCTAATCTAAAGGGATCCAGAGCTGGCGCGCGTTTACACAAAGGGCAGCACCCCCCACCCCCCCCCCCCCCCCCCGGGGGGAATTCAGATAACCATGCCTGCTCGGCTGCTAAGATCCAAAGCCCAACAATAAAAGGTGAACACAACGCAGCAACCAGGCCCCTCGAAGATATCGACGAAACCAAAAGAAAAAACAGAGCTGATCAACAACCAAGCCATGATCAAGAACCCGTAAGATTCGGAGACGTTGTAACGAGCGGATAAGGCCAGGTAGCGATTTAAGAGTTGGTGCTGCTGCTAGTCTGCTACTCGCTTCGAATTAGCAGGAGCAGGGATTATTATGTTAATGTTACGCATGCGGCATGTCCAGGAAGCGCGGAGCAACCAAATCAGACGAATCGAGACGCTACCTGGCCTGCGTAGCGCAGAAGGTACAGCGGGCGCGGCGCCGGCAAAGGCGGCCCTGCTGGCGAGGAGGCAGCGGGAGACGAGCGAGGAGGCGGCCCTCCGTGCCATGGGGGGGGGGGGGGGGGGGGGGGGGGGGCGGAATTTATTGCGGCCGCCGAAGCGAACCCTCTGCTGCCGCTGCTGATCCGCCGCCGCGAGACAGTAATGGAAGCGGATATCCGCCTGTACTTGCTGCAGGCGTCCCCAGCAGCAGCGGCGGCGGTGGTGGCTGGTGGGAGTGAGAACTGAGGAGTAATGGCTGCCGGCTGCCTCCCTCCCCTTTGCCTCTCTCTCTCTCTCCCCCCCCCTGGATTTTGGCTTCGTTTTGGGGAGGAAAGCGAAGCGAGGGGGATTTTAATAGGGCCGGGATTCGGGCAACCACGGGTGCCAAGACTATTATGGTGCTGGCTGCTGAGGGGATGGGACGGGCGTGGGGCCCACACGGAAGAGGATGAGTGAGAGATACAGGCATACAGCCATACTCGAGAGGATTAGAGCAGGGCAGCATGGGCACGGAGATTTTTAGTTGGAGGGGGATGGTTGTTGAGGGATCTTCTGCGAGTGTTTTTCCAGTTTGGTCACTGCACGTGCAGTTCAATAATTTCAATCTAAATGAAGGAAAATTTAAGAGTGTCACTTTTCTCCCTTGTTGAAATGAATAGCTAGGCTAGCCGATGTTTGACCTACGCCAGGTGAAGTTGTTGTTACCAGTTGTACTTTGCATCCCGTTCGTGTGATTGTGTGAATGAATTTATTGCTGCATGTACGATATGGGCCTGAACCACTACATTATTTTTGTACGAATTTGATACTATATTCTATTATAAATTTCATAAATCTTCTTCACAGGGAAAAAAGATTAGAAACAGTCATGCAGACGTGTTAGTTTCCTGTACGTCTTTCCGACTGCGCACGCAACGACTATAAACAATAATCACGGTCTCGGAACCTCCCTGATTAATTAGGCCAGTGGAGTGTCGTACTCCTTCCTTTTGTGTCGTATAGTCCTCTGATGCGGAGGTGGTTAAACACCCCTTAATCTTCTCGGTAACCACTCTCCGGCAATTAATGACTGTATTATCGGTTTCTCCTTGCATGCAGTCATGCAGCCCGTCGGTAGCCTCCGCATGCAAATTCGTCCGTCCCGCCACGCATACCGCGCGCTCTCCCTGCCGCGCGCCCACGCTGTTTTCTCCTCTCGTCAAACTGCACAGGTACGCAAACCAATCAAGTTGCATCCTGCCAAACTGCACACGCCCGCGCCAAATTGCGCAGGCATGCATGCCAATTTTTTTTGGCCAAAATTTCAGCGGCCAAAAAAGCAAGCTTCAAATTTCAAACCTTGGTGCCACTCCATAGGCTTGTTCCCAATAAATACTGAATCTATAGGCACCACTCCAAGCCATTTCCTCCATGCTTTCTCCTACACAATGGTAGAGCCAAACACCGGTTTTGTTTTTGGCCTCAATGAGCTTGTCGAAGATGATCCAGTTGATCCTAATGCTCCCGTAAACTGGGATGTTATAACAGAAGATGTCTTTGATTTTGATAAACCATTGTTTCAGGAAGAGATTGAAAAAGGTCAATTTTTATTTTTCTTACTCTCTTGCATATCTTTTATTCAATCTGTTTACGATCCATCATCTTTTGTTCAAATAGATGAAGTAACTCATGCATTTGATCTAAACTTGCCTGCGGAAGAAGGAGCTGAAGGTAAGTTTCCTGCTGTAACCATTTTGGAGTACAGACTCATGCATATCTATTCCTCCTTGAGTGATCTTTTCCTTTTCATCAGATGCACAAGTTAATTCTGCAGCAAGCTTTAGATTCCCTAAATTAACTAAAAAAATAATAATATGTTCTTGCCATTTCGATTCAGATTTGCATGAATCAAATTGTCATATTGAGATTTGCATTAGTATTTCAAGTCATCAAAGTACTAAAAATATATGAACCGAACCGAATTAAACATCTTGTTTGCCATACATGCAAGGGAATATAATTGCATACATTTCCCTGGTTACATCGTCAAGCTTTGCATCTTTTGTTTCCACTGCCACTTCTTCTTCCTCAGCCACATTTTCTTCTTCCCCAACCACATCTTCTTCCCCGGCCAATATCAGTGCAGCCTGCACAACATGCTCCTCCTTTGCCTTTGCGCTGGATTGCACCTACTCCATGAATACCAGGAAGTAGTACTGGCAACCAGGACTGCACTAAACAAGCAGTAGCACGATCCGATTTGAAGACGCACTCTGCAAGTGAAGCGATGTAGCTGATGACCTCCGCAACATCATGATCCTCGCCGACATCACCACGCAGGAGCTTTCTTCCTCCTCCTGCTCTGCCGTCGGAGCGCACGAGGCTGCAACGCCTGCTGTTGGCGGAGTGGCCGTACTCGCCGGTGCCATGCTCCTCACTCTCGAAAGAGTCTGGCGCATAGTCCACGCCACGCAGGAGCTTCCTTCCTCCTTCTGCTCCGCCGCCGGCGCGCACGACGCCGCCGCGCCTGCACTCGCCATCGAGCTCCGCTACGTTTCGAATTGAGAAATCTGCCATCGCTAGTTTGCGGGCAAGGTGCAAATCGCACGTAGTTTGCTGCTCATCTCCGCACTCGTCATCCATTCAATTTGTATTCCACCGTCTGCATGCATGCTGATTCATTTCTCCACAGAATCGAGGAGCGCTTAACTGCATCGGTTTTAATTTTCTCCAGGATCGAAGAGCGGACCAATATACGACATATTTTCCCGTCATTTTTCAAAAAAATTATACGACACCTAAAATAAAAGGAGGGAGTAGTAGGCAGAGCCACTATGAAAGAGAGGAGGGGAAGTTTCATAGGATGCGAGAGATTCTTCAAAAGGTTTGGTTACTTAGTTCACAGTTTTGGTAATTGTACAATAACACCTGCTAAGATTGGCCTTAGCGCGCGGAAACCATGCCCGCTCCGACGTCCATGACAGCATAATTGGATCAGCACCGTGTCAGTGTCACCCACCTCACATCGATGATAAATTGATCACGAGTCGGTACGTGCCGATGATCGAGTTGGTACCGATCCATGTGCAAAATTGCCTCGCGTGCTTGCGGCTCCAGCCAATTCCTTTCTCACCCCTTGGAAACCAAGATCAAGGCGGGTTACCGTGGCGCTGCTAGGTACTTCCTTCATCCCATAAAGACGGTTTATTTAGACTTCAAATTTTATCCCATAAAGACTATTGATTTAGATCGTAGTAAAGTCCAAGACTATTCATTTAGATTGCAGTAAAATCCATCTAATTAAAACAATATCAAATATTAAGAAATAATTGCATAGAGAAAGGTAAAAAGCTAATCAAATACTACTAACTAAAGGTAATATGAAAAATTTTCTAACTAACAGTTTTTTTGGGACAGAAGCTGTAGATAGCGCGCGTACGTTTCGCCCTGCCCTGCCATGGGACGGGAGGAGTGCGTCCGTGCACATCACCGCTGGGCTTGGGGGGCATACCGTTCTCGTCGGCCGAAAGGACGGACGCACGCGCGCGCGAGCAGCGGGCCAACGGAACAGGGAACGCCCATCACGAGTTTGACGTACGTCGTACTTTCGGGACCATGGATGGAGCGATACCTGCCCTGCGGAGCGGGGCCGGGGCACGGCACGGCGGTGGGCCAGCCAGCGACGGAAGACATGGCCACTTCGCCGTGCGTCTCGGATGGCGCGCGCTCGGCAACGGGGATTTGGTTGGCTCACTGTTGCGTCACTGCATCCATCGATCTACCGGATTCGGCCCTGAATGAAACAAGGTGGTTTTGGAATTAATATGGGGGAGTGGATATATCGATGGTTTGAGATGATTGTGGGGCCCACATGCAATTGGGAGAGAGATTGAGTCTCTTTATTTTATTTTTTCCCATGTAGAAAATACTACGGCTTCTCGATGGAATCCCCGGACAGCCAAACTACCCTAAGAAAAAAAATGCTTGGAGGTACTGTAACAAAAGCTATTTATAACCCCCTTTTTTCAAAATCTCCAGGATTTCCTCTTTTTCCACGATTCCATCCTAAATGTGTTCCGACTATAAATTCTTGTTAAGCCTCTGGTCAATGCACGTGCAGATGGACCTTTTTACTGGGAGAAAATTTACATGGCCCTTTTATCATGACGGTAACTCAGTTATTTCAGCGTACTGCCACCGTTTACTTGGTTGCATCGTCTGATGGGAACAGTGGTGGTTGAATCTCTGGTAGGTGGATTAAGTTCTAGGTGATCTTTCAGTAACACCAGAATTTGGGTCGACGTAAGCCTAGAGCCAACCGTGGTGTTATTGCTGCTAGATACAGTTAAGCCAATAACCTTACGAATCATAGACAACAATGTACTATATATGACTGAAGGCTGACTCCAGCAGGCGAGCTATTCGGCTAGGCAAAGGCAAAATGGCTACTATGAGAGTATTATAGCACTAGATATCCGTCTCCAACAGAATAGGCATAAAAGCAAGGCATTTTGACTAGCAGGGGAGAGGGAAGTTAAAATGCATGCTCTGCCAGGCCAAGCCATCCGCGGCTCGACCAACGGCCAGTTGGGCGGGAGGAGAGAGAAGGTTGTGCGGTAAGGGAGAACTCGCCGATTCGGGAGGAGAGAGATTTCTTGCCGTTGGCGGGAGCCAACTACCAGTAGAATGCAATATGCTTTTGCTTATGCTGTTGGAGGTCAGAAAAAATACTTACCGTAGCTATTTCCTAACCGATAGGCAAAACGTGTATTTGCCTACTCCGAATGGCTTCTTTTGTTGGAGACAGCCTTAAGTGGGGTTTAGATAGGGTAACTAAACTTTCCCGTCACATAGAATTTTGGACACCAATTAAAAGTATTATATATAGGCTAATTACAAAATTAATTGTATAAATGGAGACTAATTCGCGAGACGAATCCATTAAATCTAATTAATCCATAATTTGGTAATATTGTGCTACAGTAAACATATGCTAATGATGGATTAATTAGGTTTAATAGATTCATCTCGTGAATTAGACTCCAATTATTTTTATAGTTAGCTCATGTTTAGCCCTTTTAATTGGCATCCAAACATATGACGTGACCGGACTAAAATTTAGTCACTCAATAAAAACAGCCCCTTAATAAGAACTATAACAAGCAGCCATAAGTCCCTAATAGTACAAACATGATTTAAATTTGCATCATGAAGTGACATAGAGATACCCAAATGCGCAACCAGAGGACTCGCGTATTTTAATCGCTACCGCAGTTTGCCAAACCGCGTCACAACTCTCGCATCGAAAACTGTTGCAGGCGTTCAGTTTGCTTCTAAACTTCTGGCACGGCAACAACCGCGGCATGGTGCACGCTGGCGCAAACCAAATGTAGCCAAGATCTCTTAGACCTTGTCCAACGGTTGAGCTAATTAGTAGCTATAAGTTATTATTTTCTCCGTTTTAAATTATTAGTCGTTTTACTAGATGCATAATTATTGTTATGCATCTTGATACATATTATATCTAGGTGTATATAAAAATTTATTGCAAAATTTATATATCTAAAAAACTAAAACGACTAATAATTTAGGATTAAGAAAGTACATATCAGCATTCTCCAATAATCCAATTTTTGGCTAAGCCTCCAAAGCATCTATGGACCCACATTACCCACATCTTTTCTATCTCTCCTTATCCTCAAGCAAGGCTGTTTGGAAGGATCTCAATGAGCCATCTTAAGAAGCTACTGCTAAATGGAAGGACCTTATCAACATCCACTAGTAGAGACACACGTGCTGTGCAGCACGTGTATTGAAAACCTATTAAATAGAAATTTTATATTTATAAAAAATCTAGTAAATTATAATTTTATATTTTTATAGAGGATATATTTTAAGAGAAAATTTGTAAATAAGAATATAGTAATTGACAATTTAGTATCACACAGATTAAAAATATTTGGTAATAAAAAACTTAACCCATACTATAATTATTTATATTCAACAATTTAGCACATGTTTTTAAAAGATCTAGTAAGAAAACTTTATATTCGTATATGAAAATACTTAATACAATGAACAGTAATAAAGAAAAACATTCATGATCCATGTTATATGCCAACATATACATTAGCAAATTTTATTAATGATTGTAATCATAATTATTCAAACATTAATTATAATGTTAATTAAGTTCCCGTAGTTGTTGATGTATTCATAGACATCTTTCATCCTCACTGTAAGAGTAATCAGCAATCAATGAACAAATATTTCAGATATGGCCAGAGCAAGCAAATCCAATGGAAAGCAACATTAATTTTGTATCTCTACCATTATAGGGGTTCTTCTTTTTATAGTAAGGAGAAAAATCCAATTTATTGCATACATGCTATTGTAACCCTATTTCAAAATGAAACATTTAAAGGAAAGCTAAATGCCCGTACGTTGGTACAGGAAAAACAAATTTGTTGCATACTACTATTGCAATTCAGATTTATTTACATAGTTACATATATTTAGTTAACTTGTTACAATAAATAGTTACATATATTTAGTTAACTTGTTACAATCTATCTCATAAAAAATATTTATCATCTATTCTCGCGCTATAATTTTTATTCACGACCTTGCCCCTAATCTGATCATCAACATTTACATTTTTTATTGGCTTGGAATGTTGCCTTATCATTGAGCTAATCAAGCATTAAAACATCAATTATCATTCCATACGGCAAATTTGCACATGAAAGGCTAACTGTCAACAAAACTGTTTCAATATAAGAGATGATTCTTATCATCATGAAAACAAAATCGTGATCATAAAACAAAAGTAGTCTATCAATTTCTTAATTGAATTCTATTATGCACGTATAATGGAACGTGTACCATGGAAGCAGGCATTTTGCTTTCCCTAACCAGCCCAATCAGATCCGGTAAGCTTGCTAGTAAAAATATCTCTGGTGTAAAATCAAATGTCCAAATGGAAAAAGCAATGCTAATATCTCTCAGACGGGATAAAAGGCCAATCATATCTTACATATTTATGATTTAACTGCATCAAACTATAATAAACAAGAAAGACAAATGCACCAACCAAGAAGTAATGCTAGAACCAAGCTTCCAAGGAAAGATAAAATGTCCAGAATCTGCTTGAAAATCTGTAAAATCATCCTATACTCACAAAGACTTAGGACATCAACGGAAAAGCACTTTTTGAAAAGAATGAGTCAGTTTGCCATAAACACTAAGTAATCCTTTGAGGACCCGAGGAGGAAAAGAAAGGACCCTCCTGCTTTATCAGACTCGAGCCCACGGGACTGTGCACATAGCGTACATATCCTAAGATAGGGGATGAGATATGGTTCACGCCCCACATCTGTTGTAACTACTCATACCGTAGTAGAACTAGTTGGAAATAGTAGGAAACTATCCAAAAAGTACTCGGGGAGGACTCGTGGGCTCGTGCCCGACTAGGACTTCCATGTAGCCCTGTCGCCCCAAACTATATAAGGGCGGGCAGGGACCCCCTCCAAGCATAGGATCATCCAAGATCACCCGATCAACACCTAAGACAATATAAACCACACAGGACGTAGGGTATTATGCTCTCGGCAGTCCGAACCTGTCTAAACTTTGAGTTCCTTGCACCTTCGAGTTTCTGATCTTGATGACACCCTATCTACAAACTCACCACCTCGGGGGTATCTCTCGGTGGGCGTGGCGGTAAAACACTGACAGCTAGCGCGCTAGGTAGGGGTGTTCATCGAGCATCCACTGGAGAACTCGATGGCATCTTTCAGCTTCACCAGCACCGTGCTCGATGAGGGTATACTTTTCATCTTCGGCTCCTGGATCTGTGTCACCAACGGCTTGTGTGGCTTCAACAGCCACCTAGCTGACTCCAGGAAGCCGGAGGTCTCTACACCAACTCGACGCAGCAACCTCGATGAGTTGCTACTCCCCGATCTAGCCGGGCAGATCGAGAGGATGTCCGTTTTTGATGCGACTTCAACTCGTGCTGCACCAGAACTAGTTGGATCAGACTCAAACCAATTTGAGGAGACTACACAGTCCGAGTCCCTCTCCGACTTGGAGGAGGACTTAGATCGTCTGCTCAAGCTCGAGGACGCGGGAGCCACCGCCTATCGGCCCCTTCCCCCCCCCCCCCCCCGCATTTTCGACAACTACTCGGACTCAAACGAAGAGTACTCGTTAACTAGTACTACACATTCAAGTTAGAGTCGAGGAGGACGTGAGGAGAGGGAGCCACAGCTTGTCAGGAGGCCCGAGTCCTTGACAACCACCTGCAATCTGATGACTACCCCAAATTGTTTTCGGGCAGTCACCTGGGTTTGAACATAACGTATACACCGCAGGGCTGGTTCGTGCACTGGATGGGCTTGGAGCCCTCTGAGTTACTCCGCCCAACTCCAGCTCGCATCACAACATTGACGTGCTGCAGCGACGACCTCGACTACTCGGCTCGAGCCGCAGCTACGACTACTTCGTCAACTTGGCGACGCCAACGATTAGTCCAACTACTCGTCTCGACTAGAAATCAGTCATGGACGAGTCTTAAACTACTTGGTGACTAGCTCCGCACGGTCAACTTGTCGGAATCAGCTCCGACTAGTCAGCTTCATCGACAAATCGCCCATGAATCAAAACTACGTTTCTTTGAGGCGGTTCAACCCAGGACCCTCTCCGCATTGGAAGAGGATTTGGATCAACTACTACCACTCAGAGAAGGAGAAGTTACTGCGCATCGGGGGGCTACTGTTTCCGAAAACTACTCGGATTCAGCCGCTCATATGACACCTACAATAAGTAAGCCCCGGGGTCTGGTAAGGGGATCAAATTGGTCGGGCAGGTTTGAGCATCGAAAGGGCATGAAACCCTCCAGGTTTCTAAAATCAAGTTCACCACGATCCATTACCACACCCGGCGAACTCCCTTTTCAAGAAGGCAGACCCCTCCCTCCTTCTGCCGACGAAGACGAGGGCCTGGTGGTGCGGAGTGCCAAACGCTTCACGCCCAATTGAGAAGTGTTCATGATTCACGCTGGCGAGGACTGTGAAGGCGTAGAACGGGTCCAGCTAGACGACTACAACGACTACCTCCTTGATCCACTCGATGAAGATGTGGACGCAACAATGGGTATTGAATTTCCAGACAACATCAAGACAGAAGATGCAGACGACATCCAGAAGGAACGCTGTAAGCTCATCAATGCGAAGCCCACTGAACACAGGCACCGCGCGGTCGAGACGAACCATGTGACACCCTTGGTGTCTAGAAAACTAAACAAAGATCCATAACATGAAATCAGGCATAAAGAGCAAGAAAAATATAAAACAGCCTATGAAATCTACCTTTCAAGCAAATGAATATGTGTATAAACATTTAAAATCTTGCAAACCAACCCTTGTAACTTTCAAAGTTGATCACAACTGACTCTAAAATTTTAGTGGCACATCTGTCATAACCAGGGCACAAAAGTCTAGTTGAACTCAAGGGCTAACAGTGCAAAAATTCACATGCAATGACGTGTCATTTAAATACTTGTTTCTGGAAATTCAAGATAACTTTTTATACATTGCTCAAATCAGCATAGTCATTAAATATAAAATGTATATCTTGAAAAGTTGGACAAATTTAGTATTCAAATGTTTTTGATTTGACCCTGGAAGAATGAGTTTGAGCTCCTTTTTCATCCAAACCCCTACTATTTTTGTTGTTCACGCTTAAGTCCCCATCTTCTCCCTCCTCTCTCCTCCCACTGCCATGTCCCATCGCAGGCAGGCCAGCTGGCAGGCGTAACCCGGCGCAGCTGAGGCCGCCCAGCCAAGTGGGCCTGCCAGCACCTGGAAATCTTCCACGGGCCCACAAAGTCTTGCTCTTCCCCTCAGGAAGCCTCCACGCAGTGACTTTCTTCTGCTGCGGGCACTACTGGCGCTACGCGAGCCCCCGCTGGCGCCAGCGAGGCAGCTGCACCCTCGATTTTGCCCCCTGGTCGGGCCTTCCCCAACGGCTCGAGCCCAGGCCACCATCCCTTCCCTCGCGCCTATAAAAGCCCCACCAGAGGCCCCTGAGCTCGTCGCCCCGAACCGCAACTTCGGCGAGTCACCACCCGCGCGTGGACCCACCACTCTGCCCCCACATTGTCCAAACCAACCTTCCCACCACCTTCCCCTCCTCACACCAAAGCTGAACGTCCAGTACCTGCTGTCAGACCGAGGCTACGGGACTGTGTACATAGTGTAATTTAAGAGATTAAGTCCGTCTTATCTCTTATTTGCTTTGTTTATCTCTTATTTATCCCGTTTAAATAGGAGATAGAGCTAACCGGTATAGAGGGAATCTACTCGAGATATGCTCTGGTATGATTACTCAGCTGGTGTTGGTTAGTATCTTTGTAACCCTGGCCTCTCGGATATATAAGGGAGGTCAGGGACCCCTCTCAAAACACGATCTCTAGGTCATTCTACACCAAAAGCAATACAAGCCACCATATAGGACGTAGGGTGTTACGCATCTTGCGGCCCGAACCTGTCTAAGCTTTGTGCTCCTTGTACCTTCGAGTTCCTGATCTCGGCGTCTCCTCACCCAAAACTTACCACCTTGGGTATATCCCTCGGTGGGCAGCTGAAGCGTCCCCCCATCGGGGAAGACTTAAAAGTGTCGAATTATCAGTCCTAGGAGGCTGATAACACTTTTATTGCATCAGATGATACATCACCGTACAACTTTGCGCGGTAATGGGCAGTGAAGCGCCACTATCGCGAGGATTACAACTAAAACGCACACTATTATACTAGCTACGAAAAGGGGATCATCAGAGTCTTGCGCCATGCGGAATCCCACGGTGGCCTCAACCACAGGCAAGACTGGGTGCAGGACGAAACCCTACTCGTTGTCTTCGGGGATGTAGTCTGGGTCTTCCACTGTAAAAATAAGAAAGGGGTGAGTACAAACGTACTCAGCAAGTCCAATCACACCCGCGGCGGGGGTATAACAGAATTTAATGCACAGGATAATCCAAGGATAAGGTTATGGTTTATTTGCGGAAAACTCTGTTGTATGCAGGGGTTTGTTTTAAAAGCATTTTTAAAACGAGTTCTCTTGTACCAAGGAGCACACGGTCATGATCCACACAGGATCCAAGTTTTAATCTGCTACCGGACTCCCCGTCCGCCGTAGCACACGGCACATTGCCGGACACTTTTTAAACAACTCACACCAGCCCATCCATTTCCGGAGAGAAACACTAGTTATGTGACCACACCGTAACTTGCCCAATACCGTGGGCACGGCTATTCGAATAGATTTTAACTCTGCAGAGGTGTGCAACTTTACCCATAGGCGGGGTACCACAACACGAACACCTTAGTGCCGGTGCAGATCCCATCGAAGCCCTTACCCACCTTAGCTAGACCTGACTAGCCATCACGGGATCCACCAAGGGGTTACTCAACCTATTTCCGAGGTCTAACCAGGGCATAAGTCACACAGAGCTTATCCCTTCTCCTTGGTCACCCGTTGCTCTCATCTCTCCTGATGGCTATCAGACTAACTAGTGGGATTTATGCTAAGCCGTTGCCCATACAACGGTCAAGTGGTTCGCACGACAAGAAGCTAGGTGAGATGTCACATCAACTCGGTCCTTAGGGGTGACAGGATGGATATCTCCCTTCCCTGCCCTACCACACAGGTACGAGCACACCGACGGCAATTCACACAGAAATGCCATCCATCCCGTCCGACTCGTCTTTCAAAACCACATTTTATCCCTTCCCACACACACACATTTTCTTTATAAAATCAGGCGGTCAAGGTATGGTTGTCTCAAGCAAGGGTGGCTATCCTACCATGTTTTCAACATGCAAAACCATGCAATTTTATAAAACAGGCCACTGGGTTGTGTTTATAAAAACTAGGACAAAAACATGCATCAAAGAGCGGGATTGAACTTGCCATCGTCAAATCCTTGCGGGAAGTCCTGATCGAAGCACTGTCCTTCGGGTTCGGGGTCGCAGAACTGGTCCTCAGTTGCTCGGTCGCAGTCGGGAACCTCGTCGTTCACTCCGTGTCCTACGACGCAAACAAACAGACACACGATCAAGCGAAGGAACTAAAAGCTTTTATCGTTGAGCTTGAATCGGAAATAATTTAGTTACGGAGTTAGGGATGATATCTTTGGGTGGTTTCTTAATGGCATGACTAAAACTATACTAGAAAGGGCGTGGTAAAGTTTTGGGTCGATCGGAGGTCGTTTCGCACATAAAATGACGCGCTAAAGGTGGTTTCAGGGCTTAAACGGGGGTCCAGGGACTTGTTCATAATTATCTAAAGGGGGTAAGGGCTTATTTGCTAATCCTAGAAATATTAGGGGCAGTGAAAAGTGTGGGGGACCTATTTGAAAATAAGTTTACATGGTGGAGGGGTTTGGTTTGAAAGGGAATAGCAACCATGGGCTTTTCTGCAAAATTTACAAAGGTGGGAGGGTTCTTAACCGAATGGGGAAAAGAGGAGGGGGCTAAGGGCAAAACTGCCCTTCTTCTTCCTCCCCTCACCACGTGAAACAGAGGAGGGATGGGGAGGGCTCGGCCGGCCCCCAAATCCGGCGGCCCTAGGGCCTAATCGGCTCGGGCGTGTGGGGGAAAAGGGAGAGGAGGAAGAGGGGTTCCATTTTGGGGCTCACCTCGGGCGGGGTGTAACACCCTCAGGTAATTTCCTCAAATTTTTAATTAATTTATTTGGGCTCGAATAAATTTTCCAGGGTTTTCTCTAGTTTATCTCGTATTTAAAGTAATTTTATAACGCAAGAAAATAAAATTTATCATAGGATTAAAGTGTTTGTGCATTCATGCCGCAGCATTGTTTTATTTGTGTTGAGTGTGTAGATTTGAATTCAAATGGTATTTGAATTCAAATGGTTTTGTTTGAATGGGTAGAGTATAGAAAAGGAAAAAGGAATAAAAGAAAGCAGCCCGCAGCCCAACCCCAAACCCTTGGCCCAGCCCAATTCCCCTTTTCCCTCTCCCTCTCCCCTCCTCGGGCCTTTCCCCTCCTCCCCGCGTGGGCCAAGCAGGCCCATCTCCTTTTCCCCCTCAGCCCGAGCCGCGCGCTGGCTCTCCTTTCCCTTCCTTTCTCTCTCTGACCGCGGGCCCCGCACGTCAGCGCCGGTTCTCCCCTTTCTTCCTCCCCTTCCTCTGTTTCCCCGGCGCCCAACGGACTCCGAGATCTCCGGTGAGCTGCGCTCCTCGGGCCCGCGTGTCAACGGCGCCGCCGCCACCCTACAAGAGCCGCCCAAACCCTCCTGAACCCTACTCCTCAGCCGCCCAAACCCTAGCGCCGCCGCCACGGTTCCCTCCGCCGCGCTGAGTTGCTGCTCCGCCGTCGACCGGCCGCCTCGTTGCAGCCACACCCCTGCAATTCTCCGCCTTAGCTTCGCCTGGTCACCAAGGTCGTTGCCAACCTCCTGTTCCCTACCCCGGCCCCGTATCCGCGTCGGAATTTCACCGGGAGCCGACGCCGGTGAGAAGCTCCGCCGCTCGAATTTCTCGCCGCCGGTGGCCCTTGGCTCGTCCTAACCCTCTAGCTACCTCCACAGGGACTCCTTAGATCGGTCCCCGCAACCCAGAAGTCCGGGACACCCCTACAGCGGTCTCCCCACGATCACCGACCGTCTCCGCCGCCCGCGCCGCCGCAATCCCACCTCTGCGCCGCCAATCCCTCCCCGCAGGCCGTGGTCGCAGCTTCCAGGCGTGGTAAGGCTCCTGCCGAGCCCCTTTTCCCTTCCCCTCTCCCTCCGCGCAAGCGCGTTCCCTTGCCGCCGTTACCCCGAGCCGCCCCCGTCGTGGAGACCCCCTACCCGAGCCCTAATCAGCCGTCCCAAGCCCTTAGACGAGTTCCCCGCTGTCCAGCCTCTCTCCCCGGCACGATCCCGACCACCCAGAACCCCCGGAGTGCCGAGTTTGGCCAGCTCCGGCGATCCACCGCCGCGGGAGCGAGCCCCGGTGACCTTTTCCGCCGCCGGCTCCTGTGTCTTCTGCCCCGTTTCATCCTGACCGCCCGATCCCTGATCCACGGACCAGAATAGGAACCGCATACCCCTTCGCCGTGAGCCCTTCGATCTGCATCCTGTGCCCGAGATTAGATCGCGATGGGAGTAGTTCAGGACCACCGGATCTGGATCCAACGGACGGAATCCACGCGTACCCCTTCGATTAGTGAATCTAATCTCAGCCGCGCGATCAAGATCCGAGGGCCCAGAACAGATCTTACCGCTTCAGTCACGTCTTTTTGCTAAAGAGCCCTCGCCTTTTTGGGGAATTAACCCGCGGTCCGCGTGTAGTTCAAAAGAAATTACGTATAAGTCCTGTTTCATGCGTTTAGACCCCTAGCCTTTCTGGAAATATAACCCGCAGTCCAGCCTGAGGTTTCTAACCAGCTAGCCCCTGTGTCTAGGGTTTATTTACGGTTTAGTCCTCGGTTTTTGTCCAGAAGCCCCTGGTTTCTCTGTTTTTCTTACAATTAGGTCCCTGGATCCTGTTTTAAGCGCAGTTTTCGCGTTTTAGCTCCGTTTTAGGTGTTCTTTATATGCACGCGATCGTTGTAACGCGTAGATTAGTTCTAGGCTAGTTTTGTACGCTGTTTTTATGTGATGTTGTACTGTTTTCTTATATTTTGCTATTGTTTGTGCATGTGTGTATGTGTGGACTATGCTTGATGATCGTGAGTAGACGCGGAGCCTTTGGACCAGTACCAGGAGCAGCCGTCTTCCGAGCAGTTCGAGCAGCAGCCGGGAGAGTACGAGGAAGGCAAGTATAACATGAACCTCCTATCACTTTTAAATACAATTTCATACTGCATTTTAATTCTGTATACCTATAAGGATTTCCTAGCCACCTTTATATCCTTATATATCCTTTGGGTTGCATTTTAGTTAGTTGTGCTAGGTTGCTGCGCTATAACAAATCTTGGTCCTTTTTAATTAATTTGATTAATGGTCTTATGCAACTTAATTCTGGAGCCGACCCTCTGTGCTGTGTGCTTGAGTGGTTTGTGCGTCCTTAAAAGATGTTTTGTTAGAAACATGGTTTAGGGGGCCAGCACGGTGCTTAGTGCTTGGTTGGCCACTCTCCATAAGGACCGGTTCATAGAGCGACAACCTGGGACAACCGCGAAACCACAAGACTGGTATGGGACGGTCTTGACTTATTAATTAGGTCATTTTGGTTCGGGAGTAACTTACCTGCGTGGGCAAGAGGGGTGGTAAGCTTCAATGGTCCCTGCTCCTCCGGCTTGGTCTGTGCTGTGTGTCTTGTACCCCCGGAGGTGGGCCCCATCGTCGCTGATCCAGAATCCTTAGCGGTTACACCTTACCAACGTGTCCTTTGTAACGGTCTCGTAGTGTGCTTGCTAGCCATCTCACCTAAGGAAGTGTGATGAACAACTAGCGTAGCTCACGACTTGTGGGTAAAGTTGTGCAACCTCTCGAGAGTGTAAAACTGATATATCAGCTGTGCTCACAGTCATGAGCGGCCCAGATCCTCCGTCTGATTAGTGGGGTTATCAACCTTTGACGAGGGCGGTTCCCCGGGTGGTTTTGGTTTGGATGGTTCTCAGTAGTTCTTAATTAATATTGATTAATTTATTATGCAATTGGGTTTATGGTAATTCATCCACTTGTAGTAATTAGCTTAAATAAAACTTTGCCAAGACTAAAAGCTAATGCAGTTGAGTCAGCTAACCCTAGAGCCTCATGCTCGTGTTATACTTGTTGAGTACTAGTTCTGTACTCACACTTGTCTTTCTACTCTTCTGTTCTATTTCGGATATCTTCGACTGCTGCTCAGTGCCCGGCAACGTGGAGGATTACGTCAGCGGCTTCGACGACTTCTAGGCGTTTGTCTCCCAGTCGACGTCCCTGTGGCGCCCAGCTCTTCATGTATTCCTTTTACGCTTCCGCAACTCTTGAACCGATTCTTGATTCGGTTGTAATAAAAATAATTCATTATATTGATTCATTTACGTTTTATATTAATGTTATTCGTGACATGTGTTGTGATATCTTGATGATCTGTTGTATATATGCGTGACTTGATCCTGGCGCATATATGATTGCTCGATTTATGTTCTTATAAATCGGGTGTGACAGATTGGTATCAGAGCCGTGTCGACTGTAGGACGAAGCCTAGGTAGAATTGGTCGAGTTTAGGAATTCTTTTCTCTTGCTTGCCTCCGCAAATCTTCAGCCATCGTTTTTTTTTCTGCTTCTATTCCTTGAGTCTTCAGCCCTAGATTGGCCATCTCCCCCGTCTTTTCCGAGAAATAGCTTGAGCTTTCCTTAGACGTTGGCCTGAGTCGCCTAATCTCATAAGTTATAAGTTTAAGTTGTCCCGATAAAATACGCTAGAACGAGTGTGTTGGTCGAGTAGTGTGGAAAACTCGACTAATTTGTGAATATTGAATGTTTGTTATTGTGCAAATGTTTGATTTGGATTTTTGGTTGATTGCATAGTCTAGTAGTTAAAACGTGTTCATGCAAATCGACCTAACCCAACTTGAACTAAATAATAAAATTGAGTTAGAACGTTGGGGGTAAAACCTATATTCCTTTCTTTCTGACATCTCTTTCCGAAGTTTCATTTCCGCAGCTGCACGATATCTTATTCTCATAAATTTCGGTTGTTGCAATCAGATGGTGAACACCAGGCGCACCGGTTCCGGTTCTGACCAGCAGGAGCAGAACAACCAGGGTACTGGTCAGCCGCTACCGATGCCGCCACCACTGACCCCGGAGCAGTTCTTCCAGCTCCAGATGCAGATGATGGCTACCCTGAACAACACCGTTCAGGCTCTGCAGCAGATCCATGCTCAGCCACCGCCTCCTCCGCCGCCTCAGCCCCGTGACAGGCGTGCGGACTTCCTGAGAGGTCACCCGCCGACCTTCTCTCACGCCACGGACCCACTCCAGGCGGACGACTGGCTTCGCTCGGTGGAGCGCCAGTTGGTTGTTGCGCAGTGCGACGACTGAGAGCGAGTCCTTTACGCCGCAGGGCAGCTGCGAGGCTCCGCTCTTGACTGGTGGGAGTCCTACCCAGCTCGAGATCGTGAGGCTCTCACGTGGGACCAGTTCCGTGAGCGTTTCAGGAACCATCACATTCCTGAGGGCATCATGAAGATGAAGCAGAAGGAGTTCCGTGCTCTTAAGCAGGTAAAATTTAACGGAATTCCCTACCATTCCTTTTGAGCTTGATCCATCCTTGATTTCTTTCGTAACCTGACCAATTGAGCGATTTCTATCCTTGTTATCTGTGTTCGTTATTTCAGGGATCCATGACGGTGACGGAGTATCGTGACCGTTTCCTTCAGCTTGCCCGCTACGCCCCTGCTGACGTCGCTCGTGATAGCGACAAGCAGGAGTACTTCAAAGAGGGACTGGATGATCACATCCAGTATGCGCTGCTGAACCACCGCTTCGACAACTTCAACCAGCTGGTTGATGCGGCCCTCAACACCGAGCGCAAGCGCCGGGAGATTGAGGACAAGAAGAGGAAGATGGCTCCATCCTCTTCGGGCAGCAACACCCGTCCCCGCTACCAGTACCTTCCACAGCAGCAGCAGCAGAGGCCGCCCCAGCAGTACCAGCAGTGGCAGCAGTTTCCGCCTCGTCCACAGCAGCAGCAGCAGGCGGGACAGGGTCAGAGGCTTCCGGCGCCTCCGGCTCCACCAGCTCAGAGGCAGGGAGCGCCCACTCCTCCTCCTGGGCAGCAGGCTCCGGCACTTCCTCGAGTGTGCTTCCACTGCGGCGAGCCAGGGCACTACGCCAACGTCTGCCCTCGGAAGGCGCAGGCGGGACAGCAGGGGCGTGCAGCACCGCCCAAGGCCCCAGCTCAGGGCAGGGTGAACCACGTGACGGCCGAGTCAGCGGCTGAGGCTCCCAACGTGGTTATTGGTACGTTCATGGTTAATGCCCATCCTGCTACAGTGCTTTTTGATACTGGTGCTACGCATTCTTTCATCACCCAGTCTTTTGTTGAGCATCATGGTATTCCTACTAGCACATTAAAGAGGTGCATGTTAGTATCTTCACCGGGAGGCCAGTTGAGGTCTCATGTCTTCTGTCCCAGAGTCAGTGTGGCCATAAGGGGGTAGATTTCAGTGCGAATCTGATGGTGCTTGACTCCAAGGGCATTGATGTGATCCTTGGGATGGAGACTCTTGCTAAGTGGGGAGTCCGGATAGATTGTGCTCAGAGGACGGTTCTTCTGTCGGCACCGGATGGTCAGGAGGTTACTGTTGGAGCTACAGAGCCTTCTGGATTTCTTCATCAGATGGAGGCTAGCCCCACGGATGGTATTCGCGTGGTGTCTGAATTTCCGGATGTCTTCCCGGATGATCTGCCAGGTATGCCGCCTGATCGCGACATTGAGTTTTCTATTGATCTCTTGCCTGGCACAGCTCCTATTGCTAAGAGGCCCTATCGTATGGCTCCTGTTGAGCATGAGGAGGTTAAGAAGACTGTCGACGAGCTGCTGGCTAAGGGTTATATCCGTCGCAGTTTCTCTCCTTGGGCTTTCCCTGTGTTGCTTGTAGAGAAGAAGGATGGTGCGAAGAGGATGTGCGTCGATTATCGGGATCTGAATGCAGTCACTATCAAGAACAAGCATCCATTGCCCCGTATTGAGGATCTCTTTGATCAGCTTCAGGGTGCTTGTGTATTCTCGAAGATTGATCTGCGTTCGGGTTATCATCAGCTGAAGATTCGTCCTGAGGATATTCAGAAGACGGCATTCACCTGCAAGTATGGGTTATACGAGTATACGGTCATGTCCTTCGGCTTGACTAATGCTCCGGCTTTCTTCATGCATCTGATGAACAAGGTTTTCATGGATTATCTGGACACCTTCGTGGTGATATTTATTGATGATATCCTGATATATTCCAAGTCAGAAGCGGAGCATGAGAAGCATCTGAGGCTTGTGTTGCAGAGGCTCAGAGAGCACAAGCTGTATGCCAAGCTCAGCAAGTGCGAGTTCTGGATTGACGAGGTTCCATTCCTCGGTCATGTTATCTCCAAGGGAGGTATTGCTGTGGACCCCGGAAAGGTGAAGGATGTGCTTGACTGGGTTGTACCACAGACGGTGAAGGAAGTCCGCTCTTTTCTGGGCTTAGCAGGCTATTATCGGAGGTTCATCGAGAATTTCTCCAAGATTGCGAAGCCTTTGACTTCCTTGCTGGAGAAGGATGTGGGTTTTTCTTGGACTGATGAGCGACAGAGTGCCTTCGAGGAGCTGAAGAAGAGGTTGACTACGGCGCCAGTCCTTACTCTGCCAGACCAGAGCAAGAGGTTCACAGTGTATTGTGATGCTTCGAGAGATGGTCTTGGTTGCGTTCTGATGCAGGAAGGCAGAGTTATAGCTTATGCTTCGCGGCAGTTACGCCGGCACGAGCTGAATTATCCCACTCATGATCTGGAGTTAGCCGCAGTTGTGCATGCTCTGAAGATATGGAGGCATTACTTGTTTGGGCAGAGGTGTGATATTTACACCGACCACAAGAGCCTCAAGTATATTTTCACTCAGAGTGAGCTGAATATGCGGCAGAGAAGATGGCTAGAGTTGGTCAAGGATTATGACCTGGAAATCCACTATCATCCGGGCAAGGCCAATGTTGTAGCCGATGCTCTGAGCAGGAAGAGCTATGTTAACATGGCCGTGGCTTTTCAGATGCCTCAGGAGTTATGCGAGGAGTTTGAGCAGTTGAGCCTGGGTTTCCTGCATCATACCTCGGGTACATCGTTCGAGGCGGAGCCCACTCTAGAGGCTGAGATCAGGCAGCATCAGAAGGAAGATCAGAAGCTGCAGGAGATTCGTGAGTTGCTCAAGATTGGCAAGGCCCCTCATTTCAGAGAGGATGATCAGGGTACCTTGTGGTACAAGGGTCGTATATGTGTGCCGGATGTGGCAAATCTCAGGAAGCTGATTCTGAGTGAGGCTCATGATACAGCGTATTCTATCCATCCAGGCAGCACGAAGATGTATTACGACCTGAAGGAACGATTCTGGTGGTCTGGAATGAAGCGTTCCGTTGCGGAGTACGTGGCTATCTGTGACACTTGTCAGCGTGTCAAGGCAGAGCATCAGAGGCCAGCCGGGTTATTGCAGCCGTTGAAGATTCCAGAGTGGAAATGGGAGGAAATCACTATGGACTTCATTGTTGGCTTGCCTCGTACTCAGAAAGGGTACAACTCCATATGGGTAGTAGTGGATCGGTTGACGAAGGTTGCTCACTTCATCCCGGTGAACACTACTTACTCCGGTGCTAGACTCGCAGAGTTGTACATCTCCAGGATTGTCTGTCTGCACGGTGTTCCTAAAAAGATTATATCTGATCGAGGATCTCAGTTCACTTCACGGTTCTGGGAGCAGTTGCACGATTCGTTGGATACGAAGCTGCGCTTCAGTACTGCTTATCATCCTCAGACAGATGGACAGACAGAGAGAACCAACCAAGTGTTGGAAGATATGCTTCGAGCTTGTGCTATTCAGTATGGTACCAGCTGGGATAAATGCCTGCCATATGCTGAGTTTTCTTATAATAACAGCTATCAGGCCAGTCTGAAGAAGTCCCCGTTTGAGGCTCTGTATGGTCGGAAATGCAGGACTCCGCTGTATTGGGATCAGATTGGTGAGAGGCAGGTATTTGGTCCGGATATTGTTGAGGAGGCCGAACAGTTGGTACAGCAGGTGCGAGAGAATCTGAGGGTCGCTCAGACTCGTCAGAAGAGTTATGCGGATGTGCGTCGCCGAGATTTGACCTTTGCAGTGGGTGATCATGTATATCTGAAGGTCTCGCCGATGAGAGGAATCCGCAGGTTTAATGTACGAGGGAAGCTAGCTCCTCGGTACATTGGTCCGTTCAAGGTGTTGGAACGGAAAGGTGAGGTGGCATATCGTCTGGAGTTGCCACTCAATCTCTCAGGAGTGCACGATGTGTTTCACGTGTCTCAGCTGAAGAAGTGCTTGAGGGTGCCAGAAGAGCAAGCACCGATCGAAGGGTTGGATGTGCAGGAGGATCTGACCTATGTTGAGCATCCGGTGAAGATTCTGGAGACATCTGAGAGGGTTACTAGAAATAAGAAGATCAAGATGTGCCGTGTTCAGTGGAGTCATCATACGGAGGATGAGGCTACTTGGGAGCGAGAAGACGAGCTAAGGAAGACATACCCCGATCTCTTTGCTAGCTAGCCTATCCGAATCTCGGGACGAGATTCCTGTAAGGGGGGTAGCTTTGTAACACCCTCAGGTAATTTCCTCAAATTTTTAATTAATTTATTTGGGCTCGAATAAATTTTCCAGGGTTTTCTCTAGTTTATCTCGTATTTAAAGTAATTTTATAACGCAAGAAAATAAAATTTATCATAGGATTAAAGTGTTTGTGCATTCATGCCGCAGCATTGTTTTATTTGTGTTGAGTGTGTAGATTTGAATTCAAATGGTATTTGAATTCAAATGGTTTTGTTTGAATGGGTAGAGTATAGAAAAGGAAAAGGAATAAAGAAAGCAGCCCGCAGCCCAACCCCAAACCCTTGGCCCAGCCCAATTCCCCTTTTCCCTCTCCCTCTCCCCTCCTCGGGCCTTTCCCCTCCTCCCCGCGTGGGCCAAGCAGGCCCATCTCCTTTTCCCCCTCAGCCCGAGCCGCGCGCTGGCTCTCCTTTCCCTTCCTTTCTCTCTCTGACCGCGGGCCCCGCACGTCAGCGCCGGTTCTCCCCTTTCTTCCTCCCCTTCCTCTGTTTCCCCCGGCGCCCAACGGACCTCCGAGATCTCCGGTGAGCTGCGCTCCTCGGGCCCGCGTGTCAACGGCGCCGCCGCCACCCTACAAGAGCCGCCAAACCCTCCTGAACCCTACTCCTCAGCCGCCCAAACCTAGCGCCGCCGCCACGGTTCCCTCCGCCGCGCTGAGTTGCTGCTCCGCCGTCGACCGGCCGCCTCGTTGCAGCCACACCCCTGCAATTCTCCGCCTTAGCTTCGCCTGGTCACCAAGGTCGTCGCCAACCTCCTGTTCCCTACCCCGGCCCCGTATCCGCGTCGGAATTTCACCGGGAGCCGACGCCGGTGAGAAGCTCCGCCGCTCGAATTTCTCGCCGCCGGTGGCCCTTGGCTCGTCCTAACCCTCTAGCTACCTCCACAGGGACTCCTTAGATCGGTCCCCGCAACCCAGAAGTCCGGGACACCCCTACAGCGGTCTCCCCACGATCACCGACCGTCTCCGCCGCCCGCGCCGCCGCAATCCCACCTCTGCGCCGCCAATCCCTCCCCGCAGGCCGTGGTCGCAGCTTCCAGGCGTGGTAAGGCTCCTGCCGAGCCCCTTTTCCCTTCCCCTCTCCCTCCGCGCAAGCGCGTTCCCTTGCCGCGTTACCCGAGCCGCCCCCGTCGTGGAGACCCCCTACCCGAGCCCTAATCAGCCGTCCCAAGCCCTTAGACGAGTTCCCCGCTGTCCAGCCTCTCTCCCCGGCACGATCCCGACCACCCAGAACCCCCGGAGTGCCGAGTTTGGCCAGCTCCGGCGATCCACCGCCGCGGGAGCGAG